>NC_056737.1:1838747088-1838842088 GCF_019279795.1 Protopterus annectens | reverse complement strand
CATGTTATCTACTCCTCCTCAAATTTCTTTGGATAGGACTGCATCTGGCTCAGGGTTTAATACAGCAATAACCCACGCCTGGGTGGGGCTAATGCTGGATTTACCCACGGTTGGTGTGGTTTGGTCACGAGAGCGAAGCCCAAGTGGCCAAACAAAAACAGTAGGTAAATCCAGCATTACCCACACCCAAAAGTGGGCTATTGCTATTATACAATGACATTATTTAAGAAAAAAAAAATTACATTTCTTAAATAATGGCATTGTATAATGCCTCCTTGCTGCCCTTCCGCAGCTGTCTGGTATTCTGCGGCAGTTCTGATGTACTGCGCATGCGTATGCTTACGCAGTACATCAGAGCTATGGGCAAAAGCAACGGAGAAAGCAAGATCTCCGTTGCTTTTTACAAACTGTCCCGCTATGTTAAAGGAGTTTAACATAGCGAGACAGCTTTAAAGAAAAAGCTGTTTTGAAAAAAGCAACGGGGAAAGCAAGATCTCCGAAGTGTCTCGCTATGTTAAATGGGTTTACCATAATGAGACTGCTTTAAAAAAAGCAACGGACATGCTCCGTTGCTTTTTTTAAAGCTGTCTCGCTATGTTAAACTCATTTAACATAGCGAGACAGGTTGTAAAAAGCAACGGGGATCTTGCGTTCTCCATTACTATAACTCTGATTTACAACGTGCACGCTGACCAATCAGCGTGCACGTTTTGAAATATTAATGGGGGGTTCGTTGTATAATTCAAGATATTGATTCTTCTCGTAAAACAGCTTCTGGTAAATGAAAGTTGGTACCTCTTTTCCTGAATAAATTCAATATTCTGCATCTGAACAGGAAGATGCAAGAACAGATACAGTGTTTTCCCCCTCAGATTTCTGATTCAGACTCAGAGGGGAGCTCAGTTTCTGATTTTCTCTGTGGGGTTTCTTCTCAGACTATTGCTAGCATGTGCCATTGTTTTCTGTTGAAAACTCAGGAGATTTCTCTGTCTCTCAGCAAATACTAACAGGCTGGATTTTACAGATCCTACACTCAAGCAGATGAAACGTTACATAGAAAACGGGATTGATCCATAGGATACTTAAAGATCAGACTGCCACCATTTTGTTTTATTTTTCTGAAAGATTTTGCACCAATAACCGGGATAAACCGAAAAGACAAACAACTTACATTCTGAGGTTCTTCTGACTTACTAATTAAGGTTATTTAACACAATCTGAATTTTCCTGACAAATCGGTACTTTAATCAGAGCACTTAAAGGTAATTTAATCTAAAATCCTGTAACAGACACTGCAGTCTGAACATTTGTGTAACATGCATTTCAATTATTCCACAGGCTGGTCTATTTTACTAACTAGGGCAGTCTTGACATACAGCACTAGGTTATAAACAGGTTATAAACATATATACATAAAATAAAATACTTTTAGCCCTAGAAAGTAGAGATTAAAAACTGAAGCACATTTTACAGACAGTCAAGTACTGCCACCTGAAAATTTAAGCTGTATTTAAAACAGCAGACTTCATTGGGTACAGGTTAGGCAAATTACAGTCACGGTAGCAGAAGAAGGATACAAATAAAAATGCACAACAGATAAAGGAAGACATGGTTAGTAAGCATAGAGGGTCAGGCTGAGTTTACAGGGTGAAAAGTTATTACTAGGCAGTTGATCAGGTAGATAATGTGTAGCCTACCTACTGCAATGCCCACCAGATAAGAACATGATAAAACTGCCTAGTAATAACTTGTGACCGTGTGAACCAAATGAACAGCTCTGCTTAATAACTATTCCTTCCCTCACCTACTAGCTTGCCTTGTATGAGGCTGTGGACATGCATAAAATTTCATACTTGCCATCTATTCCATAAGGGATTGGGGAGGGCTAATTCTGGGGTGCACCTGTGGTTATGGTTGTAACAGAAACAAGAAGTTTTGGATTACATAAGATATTTTAGCACAGTTAAAGAAAAAAAGTTTTAGTACTGAGGTCTTAGAATAGAGGCCTTCACCAGCCATACAGAAAGTTGACATTTGTTAATAAGGACCTCCATATTGATGGTCCTAGTTTTATTCTGTTGTACCAGCTATGAGGGCATAGGAGGGTATCAGAGCCAGGAAGGTGGTTGTTTGTATCATCTTGGACATAATTGTAGTATCATCTTGGACATAATTGTAGTACCTAAAGGAAGACAGAAAACATAATGAAGCATATAGGGCAATACTGCCAGTCAACAAACAGGTGGCAAGGATAGGACTGGGACAGTATTAGAAGTTGATGATTATGAGTATTTTCTTCAATTCTGATGTGAGGTAACTTAAGCATCTGCAGGATAATTAATTATCAAGGACATTTGTCACAGTGTTTCTATATGGTTGGAGAATGTTAGATGGGATTCAGAAGTGTTAATATTTACACGATTGATCAGGTAATATTTTATTGATTCAGGAATCCAGTTCTCTAAAGAATTTCCCCAAGAGAAATGTTGAAGCTTTAGTTACCTGTTCTGCAAGTACATGCACTGCCACTTGAGAAAACAGCTACATTACCAAGTAAAATGAAAGTGAAGCCACCTGTCTGTTGTTCTTTGCTTCTTACAAAAATCACAGTAGTAGCAAGTCGAACAGGACGGACTCAACTTTTCTACCCCAGCAACAGTCTCCACTTCATACTTTGGGATACCCAGGCATTCTCAGGCAAGCTAAAAGACATGATCCTTCCAACATGCTTTGGGTCTGCGCTGTGTCCTTCCATGGGACAGTGCCTGGTACACTTTCCAACACATGCACTTCATGTAAAGCTCAACTCATCTCTGTATTACTGCAGCGAGACCAAAATCCTCGCAAATTTTTGCCAATTATGTCCATGACCTCATCTTTCTAGTGACTACCTTAAGATCATGGCCACACGATAAGGATATGCCCCAGCATGCCTCTCAAGTGTACCTCATTATGAGGAACGTATCTCATTTGGGGTCTTAAACGTTCATGTTCCTCGAAGTTCCACATTGAAAGGGTCTACAACACATTCAGTGTTGAGAATTTTTTCAAGTGAAATTCATGGTAAATAGAAATTAATCATATTAATTAAAAGATCTTCTTTATAAGTAAAACCAGCATATTTTAAACCATCATATGACCTTCTTAGCTGAAGTTGCTAGTAAGCCATTAGTACATGTTCCACATTTTGCCCATTTGTTCCACATTATGATGGAAGATGGAAGGTTGAGAGCTATGTGCCCCAGACATAAGCTTTTGCCCCACCATCGCAATCTGGTCCAATGCCTTACACTGCTGCTGCAGTTACATGCATCTGGTCATCCGATTGTCAACGTGTAGGTGGAGGCCTGCAGGCAGCAAATACAGCCACACCAGAGCCATTAGTATGCTTCAAACAACAATGATGGTAGTCCTCTACAGTGACATTGGAGGAAAGCATATATGGGCCTTCCACAGTGATCCAAGTGTTCGTATCAGCCATAAAGGAGGTGGGGTTAAGGATATAAGTGGAAAAAGCCCTGATGGCTGCCAGAATGACAGTTCTGCAAGCGGCTCTTACCACTCCGAGAGCTAATGGGCTGGGAATGGATCTCATCCTAAAAAGAAAGAATGAGCAAGCCAATAAATCATAGCGAGACAACAGCTGACAGGCAAAGGGAAACAAAAAACTTATTGTTGCTCTAACCTAAGTATTTTTTGCTACATCTGTTGGCAAAAGCCAGGTCATTCTGACACCCAACCAAAATGTTGCATTTTCTATACACTTTTTATGAGCATGGCATGTTAATATGCAGATGCCTTGATGGGGCCATAACAAGTATCACCTGGTAAGGATACCTTGATGCAAAAAATATATACATGTTGGTAGCCACCATTTTAAACACAAGTAGAACAGCTATTAAATTTGGAAATGGAATAACTGTACCACTCATAAGAGAACGAAAAAAAGAGAGCGAGTCAAAATTTCATCTGAAAAATTAGGCAAAACAAATGCCACACTGGAAAACTGGCATGGTCCAAGCAGACATTTAGCTTCCCTAAAGACAGAAGTAGTGCTTCATGTAAAATTATGAACCTGTAATATTTAAGCAACCAACAAGCCTTGAATTTCTACCTTCATAACATTACTGTATCAACATCCAAGTCAAAACAAATTAAAATGTATCTTACAGCCACAGAAGCAGTGGCAGAAACACATTTTGCAATTTTTTCAAAGCTTTGGAACCCCTTAGACAACAAACTCCGATGCGGCAAAGTAGTTCGTAAAATAATGCTGAAAAGGTTTCCTTTTCGCAACAATCAATGACCAGCCATGAAATATGTCAAAGAAAAATGAGATTATGGCAGCAGACCTACACACCCTGGAGACAGATGTGTACTGCTATCACTTAACTGACTAGTTTACAAGTTTTGCCGAAAACAGCAATGTGAAAAAAGAAAATCCTTGTGGGACTGTGATGGAGTTTACTCACTCAGCGACAACTGTTAACAGGGAACCTCAGAAAATGTACTGTTTTAAAGCAGAAATTAACAACTATGATGAGACAACAATGGCAAAGAACTCAAACTGAAACAAAGACAAATGCTGCATACAGTCCCTGTAAAAATGAACTTTTAGTAAGGCATAAATCATATGCTTTCCCACAATCATGGCAAAGTTCAAGAAGGCAGTACGTGTAACGAAAAAAAGATTATGACGCAGTCCTCTCATGGTTACATCTGTACTAGTTAATGTTAGGTCTGAACCCATCCCTTGCTTTGCACTGATCAGCAACTTGTTTGTACGGGCCTGGATCGAGCTATAATTGCTCAACTTGGACTGCTCAAAATGTTCTGTCAGAATTTGGACAACTTTATGAAGAGCTCTGGCTAACATTTGAGAAAGTTCTTCCTTGCCAGCTACTCTCTAATGTTAGCTCTGAGTTAGTGTTAACCTTGGTACCAGGCCAGGCCTTGTCTAGATAATGGACAATATTTCACTCTGGCACTAGAACTGTAGGACTATGGATCATGTGTGCTGCCATTGGTGGGCCTAGCTATATGCCTCCAATACTCTCTGCTGTGCTAATTCACCCCAAGTGACACAATACACTACAAAATCTTTCATTACACCACTTTTTTTGCGTCCCATTGTTGAGTAGGGCAATTTGCTCTGCACTGACGGTTCGCTGAGCTATTTCATTAAATATGTCTTCTCATATGAATCACTGCCATAATTGAATCTACAGCAACTATATATACCCATCGTTTGGGCTGAATGTGCAGTAGCCCCTACATAAGGCTGGAGTTTATGCTTATACTTAGCACTTTATACTACTTGCCACTAATGAACTCGGCTGTCTGACTGTAGGAAGCTATGCCACAATGGGCAAACACCAAGCTTGCTTCTTCATTACTACTTATGTGGGCGGCACAGTGGTGCAGTGGTTAACATCGTCACCTCACAGCAAGAGGTTCTCCGGTTCGATTCTCGGCTGGGGTGCCTTCTGTGTGGAGTTTGCATGTTCTCCCTGTGTTCGCGTGGGTTTCCTCCGGGTACTCCGGTTTCCTCCCACATTCCAAAGACATGCATCTGGAGAATTTCTCCCCGGGCCTCTGCTGAAAACAGGCTCTGTGGAACCTAGTCGGACATTCCCGGTCAACAAATGTTAAATAAATAAATAAATAAATAAATACTTATTACGGCATTCTCCTAAGCATCCGAGCTGCACCTGACCTTCTGTACATTCATAGATACTTATCAATAACTTTCATCTTTCCTACCAAAAGCAAGCCATTTTACACAATATAATTATTAGCAGATGTTCTGCTAGTACTGGATGGGCTACAGCAACCCATGTCTTACAATGTACAGCTGCAGAGTTTATCTATTTTTGTAGCTGGTATTGGTAATCTGCCATTTCTCCTACTTTCCTCCTCTCCCTTTGTCAACACCTGTCCACTGCTCAAGCAGGATGAAAATCAATTTGGGTGCTTAAATCACTGCAACCAATTTGTTCTGCTCTATGAAAAGGAACTTTGGTGGTGGAACCCACTAATTTGCAAATGCAGACTCAAAGACCAGTGTGAACTCATGCTCTGCCTAGATGCTAAAGCCCACATGAAGAGGAAGAAATACTAAGTTCTGTTGACAATGGAGCATAGGGTACCACCAACCCTACCACCTGATGCAAAACACAGTCAATGCGAGGACAGACAGGTGAGAAGCTTAGTCAAGCCTGCTGATAACTGATGGGACGGGTAGTACGAGAGATAAGGGACACTGAACAGCAAGTTCAATCCACTTTCTGAAGAAGCTCTCGTTTTCAATGACTTGAACATGCACTAAAGAAAAAAAGAAAAAAATTAAGCTACTAATTTGTTGGTAAGCAGAAAAAAATGTTAGCAAGGAATTAAGAATTCGGACTTGAATTCAGCAGCAGACTGGATCTCTACAAACCTAGCTCTCCACATGACAGGAAAGAAATGGAAATTTCCAGAAGAAGCCCTGTACAAGGATAGCTGGGACTAGCCAGAGGTGAGACCAGCAGCCTGGGAAACTTTGATTTGCAAAACAAAACTAAGCAACAGGGCAAGAATCCTGTAGCCAGGGTGTTTGAAATCCAGTCTTGACATCTAAAACACGGCATTGCATAAACTATGCATGAAATAAACAATTTGTTAAAAAAAAAAAGTCTGAAAACATCACACTGTATTTTCAACATATGAAACAGAACAAGTACAGTACTCATTTTTAGTGGAACATACTTCCCCAGATGGAAGCACTCAAAATGGACACTCAGCTGTCAAAAGATGCAGAATGAAGACCTTCCTCCTCTATGTTGGTCAAATACCTGGGGGTCTGTTTAACACAAAAGTAATGGACCCGGCATACCCAAAAGGCCTCAGTTCTGGAAGTGTGGCACCAAAAAAATAAAGACTTGACTACTACAGTCATTAAGCAAACTTAAAAATAAGTTTGTCCATTCTTTCAATCTTTGATACTTACTGGAATAGATATTGGCTTCTCCATAACCCATTAAGTAAAATGAGGACAGGACAACAGTTCACTAGCACACTCATGGAAATTTAGGGGATAGGCGATTCACCTAACAGCAAGTCATTCAGATGTGGAGGAAACCAAATCACCCAGAGAAAATCCACATGTGCACTGGGAGAATATACAGAACTGGGAGGATATACAGAATTATGCAAAGTCCACAGAGATGCCACCTCAACCGGGAATCAAACCAGAGAACCAAGAGCTGTACGGCAGCAATACTAACTGCTTCACTTTCATGTCACCCAATTTGAACTAAATAATACACTTACATTCTTAAATTTTTATTTCATGCAAAGTACGTAATCAGAGCATGTGTTCCTTATACTTGTGCATCTGTGAAATCATTTACGATAACTGATCATTATTGTTAAAAAATGAGTACGCTGATTGCGGTGTCCTTCGTAATCAAGCACATACCAAAGGAAAAAACTCCTGTCTTTGTTGTACAATTGATCAGCCAGACTTTTCTATTGGCATATACTGGAAGGCACACTAAAATAATAGTCTGTTGTCTCCCTCACTTCTCCTGGACGGATGCATAGCCATGCCTGCACACTGCAAGTACCAAACTACATAGGAATAGTGAAGACATGAGTCTGGAGCATTTCTCCCCGGGCCTCCGCTGAAAACTGGCTTTGTTCCAAGTCGGACTTTCTCAGTTAATAAATGTTAAATAAATAAATAATAAATAAATAAATACAGACTCAATAGCCTACCCTGCTACAATCCTTATCAACAGATCCATATCTGAAAATAAAGCTCCGAAATATAGAAAATCTCCCACATAATACCCTTACACAAAGGTGGCACCTCTACAGAATTGAGTAATTACCGTTCTATAGCCATCCTATCCTCTCTATCCAAAATCCTAGAAAGAGGCATTCACAAATAAATTATGGATCACACACACACACACTGAGGGATTGGGATTTCTTTAAGTGTAGCATGTCAAACAGCTCTGGCAGTATGGCTGTATGATGGAAAATCATTGCTTTTGAACTGTGAAAAAACAAAAAAAAAAAAAAAAAAAACCTTGAGAATTCCACGGACTATATGATCAGATCAGAGGGGAAAACATACTGGACCTGATCATCACCAACATGGGGACTCTATGCTCCAAACCAGAAGTGTATCCCTCACTGGTAAGGTCAGACCATGAACTAATCTCACTGGATATTCACATCCCGACCCCACCCCCTGCCCAGAAAACCACAGTGAAAAACTTCTCTAAAGCAAATTTCACACTCCTCAAAACCGAGGTGGAATCCTTCAAAGCCCCCGGGCCTGTGGAAAATACGGCCCAGACCGCAGAATCCTTTATAAATGCATTCTATGAACACCTTCGCAATCCCAAATAAAACCAAGACCCAATCCTCCAAAGGCAGACGTCCTGTCTGGTGGACCCCAGCCATAAACAAAACTATACAACAGAAGGAGGAAGCTACTACATGATAGAGCAAAATCCCAAAAAGGGAAGGCATCTCTGATCAGTATTAGCAAAAAACTACGGGCACTCATAAAATCGTCTAAGGCCAGCTTAGAGAGAAAAATTGCACAGGACACTAAGGATAATCACAAGGTTTTCTGTAGTTGTTAGGAACCTGGGTGGGAATTCCCAGATATGCTCAGAATTAGTCCAAAATGACAAAAAATACACCGAACCCACAGACATTGCCAACATCCTAGCTGACAGGTTCAGCGCAAACGTCCCCCCCCCCCCCACCAAAAGGGCAAATATCTATCCCAGCAGAGTGCTGCCCCCCCTGACATCTCAGATGCTCAGGTAAGAGCCGCCCTCTCCAAAGCAAAAAAAAAAAAAAACAGCATCAATGGGACCAGACGGTGTACCGGGCTGCGTCCGACATGAACACCAAGAAGAGCTAAACCCAAACATAAAACTACTGTTCAATCTCAGCCTTACTACAGGATATGTACCCAAAGAGTGGCGTACAGCAACAGTGGTCCCTCTCCACAAAGGTGGTGCCTCAGCGGATCCTGGAAACTATCGCCCCATAAGCCTGACTAGCTTAGTCTGCAAAGCTATGGAAAGGATCATCATGGACCTCATAAATAAAGATATTGGGGACTTACAGACACTGGAACTTACCCAGTTCGGCTTTGTTAAGGGCAGATCCTGCCTCTTAAACCTGGTCGATTTCTTTGAAACAGTCACCAAGGCCATTGACGAGGGGAAGGTGGTCCACACAGCCTACCTGGACCTCGCAAAAGCCTTCGATACAATACCCCACTCGGGCATTATAGATAAGCTCACCAGCTTAAATATAAACCCCTATGTCACTAGATGGGTTGCAAACTGGCTCAAGGACAGAACCCACATGGTTAGAATTGCTGGAGCCATGTCAGACTCCAAACCAGTTACAAGTAGCGTCCTACAAGGCTCAGTCCTGGGACCTCTCCTGTTCGGTATATATTTCTCAGAGATACAGGCCAACACGGAAGGACTGTGGCTGACCAAGTTCGCAGATGACTGCAAACTGGACGCCATAATCGACTCTCCAGCCGACACAAGCATCCTCCAAAAGGGCCTCATAGAAACAGACAACTAGTGCCAGAGCCATGGCCTCAAGCTAAACGCCAAAAAGTGTATAGTCATCCCCCTTGGCAAAAACAAAGTGCCCACAAATTACCAAATAGGTGGTAATCAATTACGTACGGACGTAATTAGGAACCTGGAGACCCAAGTTGATAGCAATCTCTCATTTGACAACCACGTGGCCAAAGTGATTAGGAAAAACATTTTATATAGCCCACCTAATCATGAAGGGATTCACATCTAGATCAGGGGAGGTCATCGTGCCTCTTTACTCATCCCTCATCAGGCCCATAAATTGAGTACAATGCCCCTTTTGGGATGTACCTTACCAGACACCTGCAGCAACTGGAAAGACCACCTAATCATGAAGGGATTCACATCTAGATCAGGGGAGGTCATCGTGCCTCTTTACTCATCCCTCATCAGGCCCATAATTGAGTACAATGCCCCTTTTGGGATGTACCTTACCAGACACCTGCAGCAACTGGAAAGACCCCAAAAGTACCTCACCAAGAGGATCAAAGGGCTCAAACAGATGCCATACGCTGCCCGGTTAAAGAAACTCCAGCTCTACTCAGTGGCATACTGCCTGCTCAGAGGCGATCTGTGCCTGATGTATAAAGCCATGTCCAACCCGGAGTTAATGAACATGCTGCACCTCAGAAAATCCAAATCCCATCGAGCTACACGCTCGAGAGACTTGAACCTCAGCAACCTGAAATAAATAGGACATCCCATCGAGCTACACGCTCGAGAGACTTGAACCTCAGCAACCTGAAATAAATAGGACATGTTGGAGGGACAGATTCATAACCCAGAGGCTCCCTTCACTCTGGAATAAAATCCCAGTCCAGGTTAGGCAGAGTCCCTCATTGACTCTCTTCAAGAGGAATCTTGATGAGTGGATGGGAGATCGTAGGTTTACCCCGGGTATCACTTCTGTGTCACTGTTAGACAGAGGCACAGTATACTAACCTCGAAAAAGGGCATAGCAAAATTAATTTAAAATGGGTGGTGAAAGCCAAACACACTCTGGCTAGGCTTATAAATGCCCTAGGGCAGATAGCCTAGTATGAACCTATGAACCAGTAAATACTTACAAAAACAAGCCCATACTGTAAGACCTGAAAATAAAACTAAAACTCAAAAATACGTTGGCTACATAATGTGAAGAAACGTAATTCATTAAAAAGATACGGATGCTGATAAAGATCAAATACAAAATAAAAAGCGAGTAGCAAAGATCAGGGGCGACAGCATTACTGAGGCAATGAATATAAATTTACAAGAACTTGAAAGAAGCAGCTCTTGACAGACAGGCCTGGTGTGCTAAAAGGCAAATTCAAATAAAAAAACATAGAACTTCTTGCAGATCGAGCATGATGTGTAACTTCAGTTGAAGTAAAGGAAATGCCATCTTTCCGTACAAACATGTAACCAGTGTTTGCACCAGCACTGCTATGTATTCAGTTCAGGCAGTATTACTGATAACAGTTTAAATAAATACATACATAAAAAACACTTGTTGTAAAGGTGGAAGGACTTTATAGATAGACTGTTTAGTTATCAACTACTTTGTCTGTCTGCAGTCCTAGCCTCTGATTTTTGTCATCCTTCCCTTTTTAACCATGCTGTACTGACTACAATTCTAATTGCAGCTACTATGGATCAAAATCAAATGAACTGTGAAACGTGGTGACAGATTACACAGTATTCACAGTAAATACTACTACACAGATAACCATTTAATGCAGCTGAGCATATGCAGTACTGATTCTTACATAACATACAGCTATGCATTTAATTTACAATGATTTAGTACCAAACATAAGTTGCATTTGCTGGACAGATCCTTTCAAAGGGATAGAAAGACAGGGTCTTTACTGCAAAAGCATAGACTAGTTCTGGGCAAAAGCTGAAATGGATTCTGCCTTAATAGAGGACAAAAACGAGGAATGGATACTGGTTCATATGCAGATGTCAGAAACTGCTTTATTCCAACACCAAAAAGTACAAGTATTACAACCTCCTAAGCCACATGTCACGGTATGGCAGGTTATTTTCCCCAACGCACAGCTCTTGAAAGCATAATACACACACACACACACAGAGACACACACACACATATGCAAGTGTGCATAAATATATACACGAGCAAACGGGCAAGGATAACTTGTCCTGATATCAGCAGTTTGAGGAGGATCTACTCAAACGTTTTTGGCCCTATCCAGCCAGACCATTCTGCTTCCCAAATCTCAATGTTGACTCCATTTTTCCACCCTGAAGCACGAGTGAGAATGCGCTTTAGATGGCAGTCTCTCTTTACTATGATGGCCTAATCCCATCCCTCTGCCACCTCTCGGGTGCTATGCAGGCTATAACATTAACCTTAGACAATGAGGATAAATAGCTACACCACTCTCTCTTTTCTCCATACACTCCTTGTATCAGTCCTGTCCTGGTCTGTCTCGTCTCAGCAGTCTTTGTTGTGCATTGTTAAATGTGTTTTGCCCACTCCTTGGTCACTTCTGAAAATGAGCATTTCAACACGGGTAACCTGGTCTAACGGAAACAAATAAAAATCTGCCAAGTGAAGCTTGAGTAGCAAGACTTGTGCCAAACCTTCATCCTGAAACAGATGCGCTTTCTCATCCTCCACTCTACCTCCTCCACTGACAGTCATTAGTACTAAAGTCTTGCGAAGTGCAGTCAAGGCTTCCCCTCCCCCAAAAAAGTCTGACTTGAGACAAATACACCTCCTGATGTACAAATCAGATGGTTTTAAAATGTTTGCATTTTAATGACCGTCGTACTGTTATCTGTGACAGTTATAAACTGATACAATGATAATCTAGTCAGTCTTACTGCAAACACACAGGATTACAATCCGATGAGTCAGAAAGTACAGAACATGAAAGGGGGATTTTCCACAGCACTGTACTCATTCATGTGCCCAAACAGATGCACAATATGAACAGTACAGTACTACTTAAACTCAAATAAAAAAAAGAGCATAAGTCAACAGTGTCAAAAAGCCATCTATGGCCTTTCATACTTATAATTTAGCAACCTTTCTACAAAATGAAATGCCTTTTTTTCAGTAAAATAGCAAAAAGTTTGACCACCCAATATTTTTCACAAGGTTCTTAAAGACATATCAATGTTCCTGAGATTAGGTTTCCACATGTTTTACAAAATCTTGACAATACATTTCTTTTCCCTATACATATCAATTTTCCTATGTATCAATTCAGAAACAGCATCTGAACTTTCATGGTTAGCGCCGTTATCTCAGCAAAGCAAGTTTTGAAGGCCTTTTGCTACTGCTGATGTTCTCTTGACGTAGTGATACCTTATAGGTTCATAGGTGTGTACTAGGCTAATGACCCTGGAGCCTTTACAAGCCTAGCCCATAGGTTTACCCTGGCATCATGCCACCCGATCTTAGTTCCCAGTGCCTCTGTCAAGTACAGCCACTGGACTGATCCCCGGGGTGAATTTTCCATTTCCCATCCACTCAAGATTCCTCTTGAAGAGGGCCAGTGAGGCGCTCTGCTGGACATGTATGGGAATTCTATTCCATACCATGGGCAGTCTCTGGGTTATGAACCTGTCCCTCCAGTTTGTTCTGTTGATTGTGGTAACGAGGTTGAGGTCTCTGGAGTGCGTAGTGCGGAGGGATTAGGATTTCTTTAGATGTAGTATTTCTAACATTGCTGGGTCAGACATGGCTTTGTAGAGATCGCCTCTAAGTAGGCGATATAAGACAGAGAATAGTTGGAGCTCGAGTCTGTCCATATAGGACAAGTGTTTATGGCCTAAGATCCTCTTTGTGAGGCATTTTTGTGGCCTCTCCAGTTGTTGTAGGCATCTTTGTGAGGTACATGCCAAATGGGGCGTTGTACTCTATGACTGGCCTAATGAGAGAAGAGTAGAGGGAGACAATAACCTCTTTCTTACTGGATGCAAAACCCTTAGTAATGAGATGTGCCACATAAGACTTTCTGACCACAGTGGCAATGTGGTGATCAAGAGAGAGGTTGCTGTCAACCTGTGTTCCCAGATCTCTTAACACCTTCTGTGTTCAGTGGACTACCATCGATGTGGCAATTCATGGGAACAGAGTTTTTCCCAAAGGGGATGACAACATTTTTTGGCATTGAGCTTAAGGCTGTGGCTCTGACACCAGTCATTGGTCTCAGTGAGGCCTTTCTTTAGGATGCCAACATCACTTGGGATCTTAAAATTATTTAATGTGGTTGAACTTGTATTCAGAATATAACACTTTGTATTTTATTCATGGTCTGACTAACCTTGTACTAAACATCAGTTTTCATGCAATCTGGTAAGTGGCACAGAACTTCGCTATCTTCTCTGTGAAACAACGTGAAAACACAGAGGAAACGCAGTGCAGACTCCTAAAACGTTTATTGCAATACAAACTCACCATGTTCATATAATAAAATATCCAATGATTAGTTACAATATAAAAGCTTTCAGCTACTTAAAAAAGTTAAGCGCTTTCACCTACTATATGTAGGCTTCTTCAGAACAATAGTACTTTGGTGCTCAAATGTTTAAATAACTTTTTGGTGCCATAATCTTACTGCTGCCCTTAAAGTGATATCACTTCATTTTTTTTTCCCTGAGCACTCTCAAATCATAGTATAAAAGTTCCCAATTGTTCTTTTCTTATATAATAAAACACATTATGCAATTCACTCTCATTGTTACAATAATAATAAAAAATGCTAAAAATGAAAAATAAATAAAATAAAAATCTATTGTTTACCAATCCATTTGGTGCTTAAATTCCCCACACTATATGTTATGAAATAACATTTAATTTCTCAAATTACTAATTAAGTGTGCATCGACGATTTTATTTTACAACCTCCTATAACAGAAACCTCTAACAATTGTGACATTGTCCTTCCTCCTAATTACCTTACATATGTAGTGTATGTTAACACAAGTTTCCATTCTTAACATTCTGCTCACTAAAATAGGTTTAATCAATATGTTTTCATTCAATCCTGGTGTATTTGAAGCATCGGTAAAAAGTTGCCACCATACTTCTCTATAACTCAAAGTCTCTTTTCGATTGCCTCCGTTTGGGTTATATTCAATGTGCTCTAATATGGCAAATTTAAAATTGTGTCTTTCTCCTAACCTTTCAATGTGCCTGTATAGTGCGTTATTGCTGTCTTTTCTCTTAATACTATATAGGTGGTTATATATCCTCTTTTTAAAGGACCTTTCCGTCTTACCTATATAGTATCCAGGGCACACATTACATTTGTTGTGGTTGTTGGACTCAAACGTTTTAAAACTATTCAGCAAGTGGCACAGAACTTGAAGAAAGTTCACATACAAGAATACAAATGGCATATCCTGTTTTTCTTTGTTCGCACCGAGTTCAGACAAATACTATACTTTCCAAATAAGTAAAAAAATCCTAAACGTAAATACGGGAACAGAAATGGCAAACAAAGAAATGCTATAAACAAAATTACTTTAAGTTATTTCAGGACACCCCCCCCCCAAGCTGAAAATAATTTGCTTTAACTTTTACTTATTAAACATCTGGCTTGTTGTTTTATTATTGCAGAAATTAAGAACATACAACTTAGTGGTGCACATTTAGTTCATAAACCAGGCTATGAATCAATATACTCATGCAAACACAAGTAGACAGTATTTTCACCCAAACTCGTTCAAAAGGCAAGAAAACCAATGGCAAAGAATGTAATCATGTGTTTTAATGAACTCATGACTGCTGCCAAAACACAACTTCTGCAGCCAAAGCAAACATAGCCAATTAATTGTGCAGTGATTGGTACAGGTGTGGCTTGCTCATCAACAGTCCCTCATTACAAATCTGATAAGAAGCATCAAAGTATGCAGCTGTGGAATGGAACGAAACAAGCATCAGGCCTTGTAACCACAGTTACAGCTAAACACACAAGACACACCTCTCTCAGTAGCTCCAGTGAGGCTTTAACACCAAATTCCCTCAGTTCTGAAAGTACAATCGCAAACTGTGCCTCAAAAAAACACATCAGGACAGTCTACAAAAAGTATCCAGCACATAGACTATCCAAGATTGGTAAGAGGCAAGAACCAAATCAGATATTCAAGATACAACTGACCAAGGTCATTTACCTGTAATTTGTGTTTAACAATAGTATACTGAACCATGAACAACACACTGGATCACCAGTTCCACACACTGCATGACATTTGAGCAGCACTATTATTACATTAACCAAACACAGAGACATCAGATGGCATAAATGGCCACAGTGTGTTTATTGGCAATTACTGCCAATTATCCCCAACTATTGAAGTCAATTATCTTCAGATGTGCTCATGGCAGGAATTTCATGGAGGTCATTTCTTTACTTCATAGCTGTGCCCAAAACACTACAGAGCAACAGACAGCACTCTCGATATCTGGCCCTTCCAATTAACCTTTCCCAAAGTATGACAATTTCATTTAATTCCTCTGTGCCACCTTACAATCTGTAAAGGAGCCACTGCTTGGGCAGGGTAGTCCCTTGGCAACAACCCCTTGATGCTGTCAAGTCTGTGGGAGGCCCAGAAAGAGAGAGTCCCGAGACCACCCCCAACGTACCCTGGCCTCCCTTAGTCATGTAAGTGTAAAGCAGAAAAATGACAGCCTAGTCTAATCTGTCTAACTTACCTGGAGAAGGAAAAAAAAAAAAAAAACCCAGTGGGGATTAAAAACAAAACCGGAAATTCCTTCCTGACCCCTAGTGTAATTACCCATGTAGGTCACTGAGCACCTTATCCACACCTTGACTGGCCCTATCCTAGCTTCCAATCTCCCCCAGTCCTACTGGGGGTGGGGAAAGCTGCCATGCCAGGAATCGAAAAGACCGAGTTGTTTTGTTCCTGGCCTTTTCAATCCCTCCCCAGCCAGCCTGTTTCTTACCCAAACCTTCTGACCTATCCTAACCCTACTTGGCCAACACCTTCCTCTTACACACAAACATCCGAGCTGACCTGCTTCAGACAAATGGAGGCTTGCTGTAACCTGGCTAGCTAGCCATTGAATCCTTGGAGTAAGAAAGTTCAAAAACGGGAGAGATTGCAAAGAATAACAGCAACAGTAAATAACCAACTTTAAGCGGCTTAGCAAGCTCAGAATACACAAATGATTATGTTCTTCACAGAACTAGGGATTATCTTTTACAAAATGAAAAAACAAGGCACCAGTTTATCAGTAAAAACATCAGCATATTTTATTAGAGGTTTCTTTCATACAGCTTTACTATCTTTACAGTCCAATCAATCTTTTTCTTCTAGGACTACATGAAAAAAAAAAAAAAAAAAAAAGAACAGGTGGAGGAGACCCTGGAGAGATGGAGATATGCTCTAAAGAAAAGAGGAATGAAGGTCAGCAGGACTAAGACAGAATATATGTGTGTGAATGAGAGGGAGGATAGAGGAACGGTGAGGATGCAGGGAGTAGAGGTGGATGTGTCTAAATACTTGGGATCAACAGTTCAGAGTAATAGTGATTGTGGAAGAGAGGTGAAGAAGAGAGTAGAGGAAGGAGTGGGTGGAGAAGAGTGTCAGGAGTGATTTGTGACAGACGAGTAGTACCAGTAAGAGTGAAAGGGAAGGTCTACAAGAGGGTAGTGAGACCAGCTATGTGATATGGGTTGGAGACAGTGGCATTGACAAAAAGCAGACAGACATAATTCATTATTAAAAACACAACACACCATTTTTGAAAGTCTGAAACTTACTGTGCACGTTATCACTGAAAATTTGTTCCCCTCACCATCATCTACTGTTTTAGCTGATACTATGTAATACCTGCCATACAGCTTATGGCAATATCAATGTAAATATTTAAATTAACTTATGTCACTCTATGACAAAAACTTTAATTTTGCTCGACTCTTACCGTGACATTTCATATGACACCTGTCAATAACAATTTGCACAGGTATGAAATATGGTAAACATGAACATATGCATAACAACTGACAAATGGTTAACATTTCCAAGGTAACATACTAGACAGTTTTGTTGTTCACAAAGTGTACTCTTATATGTTGCTCGTTATTAACTTGCAAGTCACTTAATTAAGGAAGCCAGGTTCTAACAAGATCAAGAAAGAAGCTATGACTGTCAGATTGAAATGAAAAAATTTGCTACTGGTACCAACTTAAAAATCACATTCTAGTTCCTTTCTTCTCCACTACTTGTCAATAAACAGCTATAAAAACACAGAATGTAACTGCTCAAACTTTCCTTGCTCACTCCACACTAGCTCGTTAGTTTATTGTGACTAGCTTTACAATGCAGTAATACAGGATATATTAAGCTGCAACAAAACAAGCAACTATTGCACATGGTGTATATTAAGCTGTAACAAAACAAGCAACTATTGCACATGGTAGATTAAGTAAACTCAGTGAAACCTTTAAAATTAAGGGGGAAAGCCATCTAAATGGCAAAAAAGCAATGAAGTCCCCATTGTGATAAAAATGACTGGGGACTGAGAAGCAGGCCCAGGTACTGAAGGAACCAACTAAGGCTGGATGGGAATAAATGATCAATCAACTTACTCCATCTCAAAAGAAGGCTGCAGTCTAGAAACTGCTGGTACCACCTGATGGACAGGTTAAGCAAAGGTAGAAAATGTACCCTGCCAAGGTGTGCACAAACTTAAAGTAATGCTCATCAGAGCTTCAATCTAGCACTGCAGGGATATTTTATTACATTTAAGTGGGTACAAGAACAGGTCCAGGGACCCTTTTCTGTCACATCCCAAACCACAAGGCATATACAAGTAGTAATGGCTAGATGAAAAAAAATGTTCTGTGCAACAGGAATACAATACTTAGTCAAGATTGTGATAACAATAAATTCAGTACAAGTTATGACAAGCACCTTACATTAATTACAGTCAGATGCTCTTTAGTCTACATTGTCAGTAACAAGAATACTATACTGAGCAAATGACACTAACTATGAAGACAATACAAGCAATCTGACAAACTACAAACTGTGCATTTAGACTATACTACCCTAAACTAAATAATGAAAGATAATACTCATAACTATGTCATTACGCACACTCAGAATGCCAATGGTTAGCGTTGAGAATGAATACACTTCCCATAACACAGTTGCACAAATTTTTATATGAACATGAAATTTAATTTCAACACATAGAAAAATCATTTTTGTAACTGTCTGCTTATAAAACAATGTATCTGATCTATGTAATTAAAGCCCGCTGAACACATATTTAAAAAATGCTATTATCAACCTTATTTAAATAAAACAAGGATAAATCCTACACATCATTGTAATGTTGTATGCATTCACCACAGGAAAGTAGCCTACTCCTGTGAATTAGATGCATTTCTTTTGTTTAGCTAGGTGGGCTTTGAACTTTATTTTAAAAGGTTTTAGATCATCAAATGTTCTGATCCTTTTGGAATTAAACCACCACACCTACAGATGGAAGAGGAGTATGCCAAAAAAAATCCGATGATAACTTGGCAACAGGTTCTCACCCCCCAAAATCTTCTATGCCTATTTACATCCCTGCAACCCCCACCAAAACACTCCAGTCTCATACGCACACTTATACGTGCTGCATAAATGTCCACATGTGTATGTACATATACATTCTCTGGTAACCCAAAATAGCTAAGACTAACAGAAATGCAGAATACATGTCCTTAAGTATAGAAAATTTTAAAAAGTAACCCTGCACTATGTTGACAGTACTGTTAGCATACTGCCCAAATGCTTCTACACTCCGCTAAATGATCATCCTCAAATCTCACATTAGCACCAGGTAAACAACGTAAATCCTGCATATCCATGTGAACATGAATCAGATAGTACTCTAGTGAAACACGACCTCACAAAATTAACTAATGCTAAAGAAGAGTTAATGCAGATAAACAGCATTTTAAAGAACAAAATACAATTGATTCAGACTGCTAAATCTGACTAACGTTCAAAATAAATTTACATAATGTACCTTACATGTGCATACATAAAACAGACACGTATGCCACCTAATCAACATTTCAGTCTTATAAGGCCATATTAATCCCCAAGATACAGACATTCTCTAAAGTTTAATTCATTGAGTGAAATTTCAATACAGCAGTGATGGAGTTTCGTTCAAATAAAAGTTAAATTACACAAAAGAGTACACTTATTTGGATATCTGTGATCCTAAAAATACTACCACCTCAAATGGATTACTTCAAAAGTTAGGGGGTGTTTTGCAATCAATATACTTTTTTAAAATAATAACAGGTATAAAACTCTAAATGCCTGGCATTTTTGACCGACTGTGATCCTCAGTGATTTATTATAGAATAAAAAATGAACAAGGGTAAGGGCAAGGGGACATAAGAGAAAGTTCAGAAATATGATCCAACCTTTTCCATTGTTTATCTACAGTCAAGAAGGCAAGTCGCACTACTACAAACTACTTTCATTTATAAGACTGAAGCATGAATGCAGACGCGACGAAACAGTACTTTTTAATTCGAACACCAAGAATTGATGCAGACATGCCTATGTGGAGTGTCTGAAGTTGTGTGTATCCCTTCCAGACTGGGTAATGGCCAAATCCAATGTTAGATAGGCAAATGTGCCAAATTTCATGCACTCACTTTACCAACTATATAACATGCAGCACAGATACCACTCGTTGTCTCCTACATGGAGGTTCCCATCCTGGTATTTAGGATCCCACCCTTGTATATACTCTTTATTAAAGGAAGTTACACCTCTCAAAATATTACTCACTTTTCTTTTTCAGTCCCCGTTTCAGGGGCAGAAGAGCGAGGGTTAGTCTCGGTGCTAACACCGCCACCCGGTTCCTGTGAGACTTGATCAGTCGTTGTGCTCAGCTTTCGGACTAGCTTCACCAGCGCCCTTCCGCTGCCGCCGACAGATGTGCACAGCAGCAGCTGTGATCGTGGGTGTCCAGAAGGCTTGCAACACAGAAACCTACACGCATTAGGTCTCACTTCTTGACACAAGGTGCTGAAACAACACGCGATTCGATACAGATGGCCAGTACTATGAGAACGAACCATGTTGGTCCGCACTAGTCCCTTAAGTACGCCAGGATTCATAAAATGAACCATTTTAATAATACTTACAAATATGAAAATAAAGAAACTAGCTATACTAAACAGTTACTCGCCGCGTGGTAATCCCAAAACAGAAGATGAAATGAGTCAGTCAGACGTTGACAGCCGGGTTCCTTGTGAATAAATATTATCGTGCGTCACGACCGCTTTCTGTCTCTATTGGCTCAGAATAAATTACGACTCTGTACATGTCAGATAAGCTTGACGCAGACCTAAAACTCCGGAATAGTCTGTATGGGTAAGGTCAGGTAGTTGATAGTAGAGGACAGTTCTGTGGTGTTGGTGTGAGCCATTGGATAATTTCGTCACATAACAGAAGTAATCTGATAATTGTTGACAAAACTCTATCTTGTGCAAGTGCAGTTTTCAGATCTGATTACAGGCACGTGGCGAATACAAACCACTTCTTGTCGGATATTAATGCATGTTGCATTAAATAGGTCGCATCCATAGACAAGGTCATATCGTTTCATGTCAGACGGTTCAGAAACCAGCAATGGGTTTAGGGCGTACCTCCTGACTGCTTCTGACTTTGACTCATATTTTATCTCTGTCCTTCTTAATCCTTTGGAGAAGAGATGAATTATTTTTAATAAATAGCTACAACAATTAGAGTTATATACTTACTTAAAAATATTAATTCATATTCTCTTGTTCTGTCAGTATCTTAAGTTAATAGTCCTAGTATTTTAAATATGTCCTTAATTATTTCTGGATTTGTTTCTGATTCTGTTGAGATCTGGCCTTGTTATAGCATGGAAATCTCAAACAAATTTGGGACACCAGATTGCAAAAATCTTCTCTGAGTAACACCTGTGAACAATCTTTTATATGAATGTCAGTGACTGAAGAACATGAATTAACAAAAATAATAAAAAACTACAACAAAATGCAATGCCTGGCTAAAGGGGCATCAACTAAAATAAGATAGTGCTTATGTAGAATTCCTCTCTATGTCAAAGTGTAATTATCAATCTAAATGAATATTTACATTGGAATTAATTCCTGTAAAAGTCAGATGTAAACCAGCCAAAAGACTTTGCAGCAGCTCTTCGAACTGTCAACTCAGTCTGCTACTAGAATAAAATTACCATGAAAAGGTTACAGCAGACTGGAATGAAGGGTCACACACTGACACATGATTTGATGTATTGAAACAATAGGGAATGGCTCTTCTATTAGAAGTTTCATAAACATGCATTAAGTAATTTCCTAACTGTGTCAGAAACATTGTTAAAACATATAGGCAAAAAAAAATAAAGAAAATGTAAATGCATATTCTGTAAAATGTACATTATATATCTACAAACATCAAAGGATAAGAACATTTATATTACTTCCAGTTCATATGCTGTCTATAGAATGAAGGACAGGAACAGATGTGTTTTGTATATATGTGCTGTACTGCAGACTTGATTATATGAAGTTCTTTTTTGTTAAGCTTTTTATTACTTTGCATGTTGCAAACTTTCATTAATTCTTAATCATTGAACAGCAAAACATATAAAATGTAGCTGTAGTAATAATGAATAGTCTTTCTTAGAAAGATTAGAGAAATAATGTCATGATAAAGCTGAGCAAGAAATGTTTGTGTCTGTACCATTTACAAAAATAAATTGTCTCAGCAACATTTTTGAAAATAACTGCATAACCAGATTCGGACAGAGTGTAGTAATACACTCTTCCCATTCAAGGAA
Source organism: Protopterus annectens (assembly GCF_019279795.1). NCBI lineage: Eukaryota > Metazoa > Chordata > Ceratodontiformes > Protopteridae > Protopterus > Protopterus annectens. The sequence goes on along the minus strand of NC_056737.1, from coordinate 1,838,819,624 downwards.
GAAAATATAAAATTATTTTGTCTAAGAAAGCATTATGTATAATAGAAAGGCAAGAATACATCCTTTAAGACAGTATTATGCATCAGATCAGGAGTCTAGTCTTTTTTACTGTAATTGTAAAAACTAGGGTGCGCACACAACCAGAGATGCCCTGCAGATTATACCTCTGTTCCCCTGCTTGGACAGTCTTCTCTTCCCCATATCTCCCACCCTTTTTAGTTACCTTGCCCACCCCCACTCAGCCCCAACTTAGCATTCTACACTCTTCTATCTCCCCCCACACCTCCTTATGTCAAACCTATTTTATGTATAGCCACTTTTAAGGCTCATGGTTTTCTAAAAGAAGGCTTGTATAATCTCTGCTAGACTTATCTACACTAAGTAATCTGTAACAAACAGCTGCCCATAAATCAGCGGCTCAGTCTAATGCAGTAGTAGCAACTTTCTCTATGGTCTGCATGTAGTGTACTACACTTTTTAATGTGGTTATTACACTTACAACTGTACCTTAACTGTATACGCAGCATCCTCCAACCGGCTCAGTGTGGCTGATTGATTCTATCGGCACACAGTCTACCTGGGACTGCACTAATCAATTTTACATCCCCGACCCACACCAGTACACCTCCCCCTAGTGCATAACATCTGGTGCAAAGCTATATTGGTTACCTGAATTAACGGGCGCCATTTCTTTCTTTACCTTCCTGCCCATGGAGTGTCCCACTGGAGTAGCGTGCTCTCCATGTAAGTTTTAACTACTGCTTTTACTGGTTTTTTTTGTATGTAAATGGTGATACATCTGATCTTTGGTTCCATTCCCTTAATGCTGCTATTTTTATTCTGTACTATTTTTATTCTGTACCTGTGTTTATCTGGATGTAATAGTTGTGCTTAGCTTTAACGACTTTAGTCAAGTCTTTTACTGATGTAATTTATAGAATAATTTTGTAGCATGACGTGAGCTGTTGAACATGTAATGCCCTTACAAGAGCAGCATTGTAGCTGATATATTTATCTGATATAATTTATCTGTTATAATTATGTAGCACCAGTCATACTGTTGAATCAAGTATGCCCTTACAAGAGTAGTGTTGCATCTAACAGTACCTGCTAGGTTAGTGTACGCATGCACACTGATAGATTTTAGAAAAAGAAAACCCAGACTGACTAGCATTGTAACACACATGAGGTGTGTGGTTCACCTCTGAATACACTAGAAATCTTTCTCAGTAGTCATTCTACAGATAACACCTCATGGTCATGTATTAAACAGCATAGTCTGCAATAACCTTATATTTAGTGTTTGTGCTTAATTTGTTGCAAAGTTCTAGTACTATACACCAAACTGATTAGTATTTGCTCCAGTTACTGCGTGTCTATACCTGTTTAATTCATGGCAAGGTCTGTAATACCTCCTATGTAGTTCTAAATGGTTGTTACTGTAAAGTTTTTTACACAGTGAGACCGAGCTGATTATTGTTTATTCAGTCAATACAGTCCTGAATCTGTTACTTTACTGAAATATTTCCTATAACTATATAGCTAACTGTGTACGTAATTTAAGATGTACAGATCATAAGACCAGGCAGACAGTGTGTTGTGCCAGTTGCAGTATAAACTAGCTGTGGACTTTACCACTTTTTCCTTGTCCTCACCCTAATGATTCTCATAAACTAAATACAGACTGCCCTCTGACTGTTGTACTTTTCTCTACTTTTTCAGTTGAACCCCCTCAAAAACAACCTGCTCAACAACTAGCCTGGTCAGTCTTTTTACCTCCTGATCTCTGACCAACGCCAAAGTGGGTCCAGTGCTAAAAAAACCCAAATCAGCTTGCCAACATTGGCAACTAAGTATGTGTTTCAGGACTTTGCAATAGCCTTTTTTACTGTAATTGTAAAAACTAGGGTGAGCATGCTACCAGAGACGCCCGGCAGATTATACCCCTGTTCTGCTACTCAGACATTCTTCTGTTCCCCATATCTCCCGCCCTTTTTAGTTACCTTGCCCAACCCCTCTCAGCCCCAACCTAACATTCTACACTCTCCTATCTCCCCCCATATCTCCTTATATTAAACCTATTTTGTGTAGAGCCACTTTTAAAACTCATGGTTTTCTAAAAGAAGGCTTGTATAATCTCTGCTAGACTATCTACAGTAAGTAATATGTAACAAACAGCTGCCCATAAATCAGCAGCTCAGTCTAATGCAGTAGTAGCAACTTTCTCTATGGTCTGCATGTAGTGTACTACACTTTTTAATGTGGTTATTATGCTTACAACTGTACCTTAACTGTATACGCAGCATCCTCCAACCAGCTCACTGTGGCTGATTGAGTCTGTCGGCACACAGTCTAGTTGGGGCTAGCCCCACTCTGTTCGTCCTTGCTACGCTCGGGCTCACTCTGCTCCCCTACCCCCATTCCCACCCACCCCCACTTTTAATAGGTTTATACCTAACCTGACCACACCTGCTCCACCAACAGCTAATCCACCCCTTGCATCACTCTGTACCCCATCCCCTCCTATCACCACAACAGCCATTATAACCATCCAACATTCCTCTGTTCATCTCCTTGTTAACCAATGCTCCTCTACTCCACCTTCTCTACCTTTTTCATATCTGTTCCTCCCCTCACTCATGCCCCATCACTAACCTACACTTCCTCTGTACTCCACCAACAATCACACACACTCATACACTAACATTAGCTCACATCTCTACAATACACCTACTTACCTCCTCCTGCCTTTCAAACACCTACCCACTCACATTACTTACCCCTCAGCACTCAGATACATAAAACTAACCAATAAAAGTTGTTAGCTACTTCTATACAACATAGCACAAATTAAGCTCTAGTCTGACATCCACCCCAACTCAGGGGCACTCAACCGAACCCTTCCTTCCACATCCTTTCCCCCTCCCAACCCAACACCAACCTCTACCCACCATACTTCAAACCACCACCTCCCCACTTCCAAAAACCAACAACACTGACCTAGCCTTTATAAACTTTAACCTCCGAAATATAGTGAATAAAATCTCTGAATTTCTTGCAACCCTTAACCACTACTTACCAGATATCGCAGCTTTAACAGAAACCTGGTTAAAGCCCCACATGAAAGACAAAGAAATAATTACAAATGGATACAACATAATCAGACTAGACAGACAGTGTCAACATCATGTATAAAGACACACTCAAACTTGAGCCATTGAACTGTACTCTTCCTGACCTTTCTGACTCCAAAATACTATCAACACGCCTAGTAATCAACCCTAACAAAACTATCATTATCATAGCCACATATCTCCCCCCTGGAAATAACCTACCCATAATTGAAAATATTCTCTCCTGGGCATCATCTAGTTTTAACCAGGAGACCATCATCCTAGGGGATTTCAACCTGGATTGGCACTTCTGCCTCTTCAATAACCCATCAAATTTCCTAAACCTCTTCAATTTCACCCAAACCATTTCCTGTCCAACCATGACAGACAAACACTCAAAAAAGAGTCCACACTAGACTAGATACTTACTAACAAACCCAATCTAGGTTACTTAGCAAGCTGCCTTCCAGACTCCCTCAGTGGCCACTTATCTACCTTTTTGTATAGAAAAAGAGTTCAAACACAAACCAGCACAATATATAAATTTGTCAGAAATAAGAAAAGGTTCTCCACCTCCACCTTCAGTCTTTTACTTCAGCAAAGTAACTGGTCCCCTCTGAGAAACCTCCCACTTGATCAGGCTCTTCAATACTTCAACACCTTTCTTAAAATTCTGGATAGTCTAGCACCCACAAGAAAAATAAGAGCTAAAACTAAGCACATACCTTGGCTATCAAAAGATATCATGGAACTACTGAAACAGAGAGACAGGGCATGCTCCACTTACCATACCACCCATGACAAAACTAACCACATAAAATATCAAAAACTCAGAAACCAAGCTGAGAAACAGATAAAAATCAGACAAGTCTAACTACTACCTATCATATCAACAAACCCACCAAAACAACCCCAAAAAATTTGGCAAACCATTAACAATCTTCTCAACCCAGGCTACACTCCAACCCCCCACCAACCAACTCCAAGGTAACAAACCCAATAGCTACACAATTCAATACCCACTTTATTAACACTATCGCATCACTGCTTGGTAATCAGCGTAGTCAACCTCTCCCCCTTCAGACTCCCTCACCCCTTCTCTTTCACTCCAAGCCATACTAACTACATAAAATCACTCCTTTCCAAATTGAAACCCTGCTGTCTAGCAGCAGACCAGCTACCCAATAAATTCCTTAAAATTGCCCACACAATAGCCTATCCTATATCAATCCTGATCAACTGCTCAATCTCTGAACAATATGTCCCCTATTTATGGAAACCTTTTCATATCATCCCCCTACACAAAGGTGGCCTCTCAAAAGATCTAACTACAATCCCATAGCCATCCTCTCCCCACTAGCCAAAATATTAGAAAAATGTATCCATTACTAACTCCTTTACCACCTCCTCACACACAACCTCCTCTCCCCTACTCAACATGGCTTTAGGCCAAAGCATAACACTAGCACTGCCCTATTATCTTTTACTAACACCATCCAAGGTCTCATTAATGATGGCCAAATTGTCTCCTCCATATTCCTTGACATGTCAAAAGCCTTTGACACAGTTTCCCACCAAATTCTACTAAACAAACTGGCTTCCCAGGGCCTCATCACATCTGCCCTTTCCTGGTTCCATAGTTACCCCTCTAACTGCCAGCAGGCCACCAAATGGGAAAACAATCTGTCCCCCCTTCTTCCTATCAGAATAGGAGTACCCCAAGGGTCCGTTCTTGGCCTCCTTCTCTTTACTATTTTTACTAACTCCCTCAGCTCTGCAACCCAACTAGCCTCCATAATCCAGTACGCTGACTACTCCACACCTATCTGCTCAGCCTCTACCCCCAGGACCTACAAACAAAAATGCAAAAATCTTTCCAAGATATAGAACATTACCTCACTAACCATCAGATTATACTAAACCCTAACAAAACCAAGTTAATCATTTTCAATTATAACAAACCCAAAACACACCAGGCCCACTTACAATCCTTTCCACAAATGGAACCCAAATTGAACCCAAAAACCAATCCAAACTCCTAGGTGTCACTATTGACAAAACCTAAGGTTCAATAGCCATATATCTCTCACCATCAAAAAAGTCCATGCCAAACTAGGCACCCTATATAGAATAAAACCATTCCTTACATATAGTGCCAGACCAGCCACTGCTTGCACACAACTACTATCCACACTCCTCTACGGATCTCACATATTTACAAACTTACGTAAATCAGACCTAAATAACCTAGAATCCTGCTACTACAAAATTGCCAAATTCGCTACAGGCCACCCTTATAGAATCCACCACTGCTCTGTACTCTCACAACTTAAATGGCTAGAATTCCAAAACCTTCTAACTCTACACCATCTGCCCATAACCCACAAAATAATTTACCAACCAAATGACTGCCCGGCAATCACTAACCTAATCCAACCTAACATAAATCCTAGATCCTCTAATAAACGGATGTTAAAGATTACTCTCCCCCACAACACACAAGGCACCACCTCTACTCATATAAAATTGCCAAACTCTGGAACAATCTTCCTCTACCTATCACTCATGAGTTCACACACCTCCTCAAGCAACATCTAGAAAAACACTGGCTCTGTTCCTGTCATACACCAGGTTCGTCTACCCACTTTTCCCTACCTCCTACCTTAAAAGCTCTTCTCACAACTACAGTTATTTTCTGCTGAATCTAAGCTGATCCAACACTCTCTCAATTAGCAAAATTGACAATAATACTGCATGGTCTTACAACTATTAAGGTGACTGCATCCCTTTATCCTGCCAAACTGTAACACACTGTTCACTACTTTTCATGATGTTATTTCCTTGTCAGACTGTGCCATTCTTGTAAATTTTATTAATTAATATTTCAGAATACCATCTTAAACTGTGCCAACCTTATAAATTATTGTTGAATACTGCTACTATTTAAATTACCACTCAGGATGTACATTGTACACTGTAAATACTATTAATGTTCATCACTTTGTTTCAGTGGGTTTTAATGTTTCTCAACTGTATGAATGGAGCTTTTCTCCCCGGGCCTCCGCTGAAAATGGGCCTTGTGCCCAGTCGGACATTACCCAGTTAATGAAATAAGTAAATTTAATAAATAAATAAATAAATAAATATCTTGTGTCTAGTTGCAATCCTTGTCACTTACATGAAAAATAAATTGTACTGACCCAACTGACGTGCTTTGCTTGTATGTCATTTAACTGCTTGTATTCTCTTTCCTCATAGATGCAGTGCTTGTACATACTTGTACAGTTCCTAACTGGTTGAGAGCTATGGTTTAGGGTTGTTATTTCATGCTACAGCAACCTGTCTGTTTCATTTATAGTGAAACACATTCATAGTTAAACATTTAAATTAAGTGGTTATTCATTTATGCATTAGACCAGTAGTCTAGCCAGAACATTTTGTATTCAAACCTAATGTCGTTGCCCCCATCACCCTCCTGTCATTGTAAAAGTGTACTCAACCCTCAAAATGCAACCCCCAGTATTATAAGAAGGAGACACATAGGATCATAAGATCATAGGAGGTTACTAGGCTAATAGCCCTGGGGCCCATACAAGCCTAGCCAAGAGTTTATCCCCAAAAAAGAAACCTCAGTCAGCACCTGTTGCCCCAGTCAATGAGGGACAAAGGTGGAACCCCTGGGACAGATTTATGGTTTCCCATCCACTCAAGATTGCATTTGAAAAGGGCCAGTGAGATACTCTGTTTGACATATATGGGAAGTCTATTCCAGAAACGGGGCAGCCTCTGGGAGACAAACATGTCTCTCCAGCAGGTTTTGTTGATGACGCATATTAGATTTAGGCCTATAGAGCAGGTAACGCTTAAGGAGTTAGACTTGCAGATATGGAGCATCTCTAGTAGGGCAGGGTCCGATAGTGCCTTGTAGGCGAGACACAGATCACCTCTGAGCAATCTGTATGATACCGAGTAGAGTGACAGTAATTTAAGCCTGTCTGCATAGGATAGGTGTTGGAGACCGTGGATTCTCTTTGTGCAATATTTTTGTGGCCTTTCCAGTTGATGCAGGTGTTTGGAGAGGTACATACCAAATGGGGCATTATACTCAATCATAGGTCTAATAAGAGAGGAGTACAGAAAGGTAATGACCTCCTTTTTTTCTGGATGCAGTCCCTTTATGTATAAGATGAACCAAGTAAAAGGCTTTTCTGACCACAGCTGCCACATGATGGTCGAATCTGGGATTGATGCCAACCTGAGTACCCAGGTCTCTCACCACAAGTTGTGTGCTTAGGGGGTTGCCATTGATGTGGTAATCATTAGGGGCTATGTTTTTGCCAAATGGTACGATAATACTTTTTTTATGTTTAACTTAAGGCCATGACTTTGGCACCAGTTATTTGTAGCTGTGAGACCCTCTTGCAGTATGTTAACATCAACTGGGGAATCCATGACAGCACCCAACTTACAGTCATCCACAAACTTGGTCAGCCACAGACCCTTTGTCTTTGCCCTGACCTCTGAGAAGTATATGCCAAACAGCAGGGATCCGAGGACAGATCCCTGGGGAACACCACTAGTGACAGGTCTGCTGTTGGAGGTGGCAGCACCTGTTTTGATCTTGTGGATTCTGTGAGCCAGTTGGCCACCCATCTTACTAGATAGGGAGTAACACCAAGTTGTGGTAACTTTTCGATGATGGCCTAGTGGGGGATTGTGTCAAAGGCCTTGGCCAGGTCAAGGTAAGCTGTATGTACTGACTTTCCCTCATCCAGGACCTTGGTGACAGTCTCAAAGAAGTCAACTAGGTTCAATAGGCAAGATCTGCCCCTGACAAATCTGAACTGGGTGGGGTTGAGTGCTTGGAGATTGCCTATGTCCTTGTTTATGAGATCCATAATAATATGCTCCATGACTTTACAGATCAGATTTGTCAAGCTGATGGGGCGATAGTTTCCTGGGTCAGTAGTGTCACCACCTTTGTGCAAAGGGATAACAATGGCAGTTCTTCACTCTGCTGCAATGAAGCTTGTAGTTAGGCTCTGGTTGAAGAGGGTGCTCAATGGCGAAGCTAGTTCTTGCTGGAGATGGTGCAGAATACAGCCTGGGATACTATTGGGTCCCATGGAAGCTGTGTTCTTTGCCTTGGATAGGGCCTTTAACACTTGATCTACAGAGATGTGGATGTGTGGGACAAGTATTGGGGATGTCAACTGGGCCTTTGGGGGAGTGATAAGTGGGTAAAGTTTGCATTGAACCTATCAGCCAGCAGATTGGCTAAGTCAGCAGGATCAGTGTAAGTGGTATCATTAAATACTAGTTTGGAACAAACTTGGGGTTTGCCATGGAGGTTCCTAACATAACTGAAGTAGGACCTGTGGCTTCCCTTTGTTTTGGAGGCTAGTTTCAACTCATAATTGGCTTTGGAGGTTTTCACTAGTGATCCAATTTGTTTGTTGAGGCAGAGAAGGGAGTTTTTCCGATTTGGAATTTGTTCCTTTTTACCCTTGAACAACAGTTTCTTCCTTTTGTTGTAAAGCCTGTTGATAGAGGATGTCCACCAGACAGGTTTGTGTTTCCTTGAGGAGCAGATTTTACTTTATTGGGTATGGCTGAGTCCATGCACTTGTACAGGTGCTTGTATACTGCACTGGAGTACTGTTCAGCATAGTTAGGAGGTTGTAGTCAGCTTTTGAGAATTTTTTTAGACTGGTTACAGCTGGGGAGGGGGTTGGATGGGATAGAAACTTCAAATGAGACAGACCGATGACCTGATCTCACCAGGGAAGAACATACTATGAGAGTGGTGCAGCTGTCGCCCATGTTGGTGAGAACCAAGTCCAGTATGTTATCTCCCCTTATGGGGGATAAGACCAGCTGATCTAGTGCGTTAGAATTGATGAAGTCAAGGAATCCTTGGGTGAGTGCATTAGTGCAGGAATAATTCACCCACTCTATAGTGGGGTAGTTGAAGTCACCAAGGATCAGGGTGTTAGGGGGTACCTTAATGGAGTCAAGTAGGTCCAGGTAGGAGGTGTGGGTATCCTGAGACATGGAGGGCGGTCTATAGCTGGCTGTAACTTATATCCATTTAAAAAGAGTTATGTACTTAGGATAACGTTCCATCCATGTTGTCAAATTTTCATTCATCCTTGACAGATGGGCTCGGTTCCGATATCAGAACTGACTTGTCCGTTACTACAGCTCGTGCCAGCCAAAAACACTTGAGCTTTACCTCTACCCAGAATCCCTCTCTCTCAGTTACCTCAGATCGAGTTTGCAGAAATGATATAGAAACACGTAAAACATATGTATGTACAAGCATATATATAAATAGATAGGTATACAAATATGTACAGACATTTGAAAGGTAGGTCAGGAGAAAGCTTTATCTTCTGTGCTTAACTCAACAACAGTATATGGTCACATAGATCTGCTCCATTAAAAAAAAAAGTTTTAGGTCGGGGATGGAGGGGGAGGGAGACAAGGATGAATGAAGATTTGACAACACATATGGAATGTTATGGTAAGTGCATAACTTCTTTATCTGATGTCAAACTTCATTCCATACTTGACAGATGGGACAGAGTCCCCAGCTACCTAAATTCCTGGGTAGAATCATGGAACGACATTCCTGTGCACCGTAGGGCCGTAGGACAATTGTCTGCTAGAGACCAGGTCCAATTTGTAATGAGTAATAAAGGTATGGGGAGTGGCCCAGGTAGGTGCTGCACATATGTCATCCATTGAAGCTCTGGATTCAAAAACAGCTGAGTTAGCTATAGAACTTGTAGAATGTGCTTTGACTGGTTTGGTCAAGATTAAATTATTCTTATAAATGAATGAAATGCAGTCTTTCAGACACTTGGAAAGAGTAATTTTGCTGACTGTTTTGTCCAACTTTGCACTATAGAAAGAAACAAATAACTGACTAGATTGTCTTATGTCTTTGGTCCTGCGAAGACAGACCTGTAGTTGTCTATGGACGTCTAAAAGGTGCAAGGTGCTCTCTTCTTTATTAGTGTGGTTAGGGAAGAAAGCTGATAAATCAGTGGTCTGGTTCATGTTTGTCTTGATACAACCTTGGGTAAGAAGGGAGGGTTAGATCACAAGGATACCTCATCCTTGTGGAAAATAATGTAAGGAGGTTTGGAAGATAAAACCTGAATCTGACATCCTTCTGGGGAAGGAAATGTTACCAAAAAGAGTGTCTTCTAGGATAAAACCTTTAGGTCACAATCCATAGAGGGTTGAAATGGAGAATGTGTCAGTGCTTGAAGAACTAGGTTCAAGTCCCAAGAAGGTGCTGGGTCCTTGAATGGAGGCTTTAGCAGAAGAGTGCCTCTTAGAACTGATTTACAAAGGCTATGAGAGGCTAAGGAATGTTCATCCAAGCCATTATGAAAATTAGAAATACCAGCCAATTGTATTTTGATAGTGGAAGGAGAAGCTACAGCATTAAACAGCAAAGCTAAAAAGTCCAGCACATGTTCTATGAAAGGTGTAAAAGGCTCTATTTGTTTTTCAAGGGCCCGAAAATTGAATCTCTTCCACTTACTGGTGTACAGCTTTCTAGTGGAAGGTTTGTGGGCCGATAAAAGAATGTGGCATACTGGGGAGGAAATATTTGGATGCCTGGCAATTAATGGAACTGGAGGAACCATGCAGTTAGCTTGAGGTTCAAAATGTTTGGGTGAACAAGACCATCAGGATGGGACAGGAGATCTGGCGCTGGGTCCAGAATCAAGGGCTGTCAAGTTTGGTGAGGCCAAAGAAAGGAGAACCAAATCTGTCAAGGCTAAAATGGAGAAATGAGGATCACTGTTCTCTTCAACCTGCGTACTTCCTGTAAAAAGTTTGGAATTGGGGTATAGGTGGAAAGGTGTATAGGAGACCAGGGGGCCAGTCATGGAGAATGGCATCTCTTGGTGACTCTCCCGAAGGGAGAATTAGGGTGAAGTAGTTGCTGCATTTGTTGTTTAGGGGGGTATGTGAAAAGACTGCAGCAAGGTTGACACCAAAGATGGAAAAGTCATTTTTGCTACTTTGAGATTGAAAGACCACTCATGAGGCTGAAGGATACATCTGCTGAGCTTGTCTACAATCATGTTGGAGTTCCCTGGTATGTGCATTGCTATTAGAAAGCAATTGGAAGAAATTGCCTACTGCCAACAGTTTGAATGCTTCTCGACAAAGGGGTAAGACTTGGTTCCTCCCTGTTTGTTGATGTACTAACCTACTGACATATCTTTTGAATTGCAATAGTCCCTTGAGGAAGAGCTGTCTGAAAGGCCTACAACCCAAGAAGCACCGCTTTTATCTCTAGAACATTGATGTGCATGTTGCCTTCTATAGGGGACCAAGTGCCCTGGACCTTCCTGCCCAGAAAATGCCCCCCCGTATCATCTTGGAGGCGTCCGTGGTCACTATGGTCATAGGCTCCGGAAAGACAAAGGGATGACCATGAAGAAATTGATGTGAATGCATCCACCAAAGAAGATCTCTCTTGCAATGTTTGGTGATCAGAACTTGTGACAACTAGTGATGAAGTATGGATCACTGGGAAGCTAGTAGCCACTGAAGAATTCACATGTGAAACCTGGCTAGCGGCACCAGAGTTATAGAAGCTGCCATAGATCCCAGGGCTTGCAAGACTAAAGGTGCTAGAACTTTGCTTAAACCTGAACTACAATTCTCTGGTGATGATCTGGGGGAAGAGATGTTGTCATTCTCTGAGTATCAAATGCTGCCCCAATGAACTATAAGTTTTATGTTAGGGTTAAACATGATTTTTCTAGTTTTACTGTTATCCCCAGCTGAGCACAAGTGCTGAGGGTGTAGTCTCTGGCTATTACCATCTGATGCTTGGTCATAGCGGTTATGAGTCAGTCGTTCAGATAGGGAAACACATGGATTCCTTGTAGTCTCAAGTTAGCCACCACTACTGCCATGCATTTGGTGAACACCCTGGGAGCTGTGGTGAGTCCAAATGACAGTACTCTGAATTGGTAGTGGCTGTCTCCTATTCGGAAGTGGAGGAACTTTCTAGAGCATTTGTCCATCTTTATGTGGTAATACACACCCTGAAGGTCTGTTGAGCACATCCAGTCATCTTTCTTCAGAAAAGAACGAATAGACTGTGCCATGACCATCCGGACCTTCGTTTGTCAAACTGATTTGTTCAGTACACTGAGATCTAAAATTGGTCTCCAGTCCCCTGTCTTCTGTGGCACTAAAAAGAATCTTGAGTAAGTTCCCGATCCTTCTTGGTCTGGTGGGACTTGTTGGATGTCCCTTTTGTCCAGCATGTTTTGGATTTCTAGTACTCCTGAATCCCTCTGATTTTGTGGAACATCTGGGCTTTTCTTCTGAAATGGAGGAGGTTGATAAAATGGAATGGTATAACTCTGGATACAATCCATTGCACCCAGGAATCTGTTATGTCTCACCAGGTGTTTAGGTGCAAGGATAAGCATCTCCCAACTGCTTCCAGAGCAAGGCAATTGGGCCTCTCTTCAGAAGCACTGAAATGGTTTGCTTGGAAAAGAATCCCTGAAGCCTGGTTTTGCGGACCACCTCTGCTGTGAGGGCAGCTTCTCCCATTCTGGTTCCCCCTCTGCCCTTGGGGGAACTGCCTCCACGTGTATCCTAAAAGGCCCTTGGGAATTTTTGAACCACATTTTGCCACCACTCCCCTGGTTCCTGACAAAGGACCTTTGGGGTATGGAAAAACATAAACCGACAGCAGAAAGGGTCATACCATCTTTCTCACACCTGGGCAAGGTTTCTTTCCCTTTGGGGCCAAATAAGGATGTTCCATCAAAAGGAGCATTGATGAAAGAAGACTTGAATGATTCCACAAAATCACAAAGGTGCATCCAGGTGTGTCTCCTAATGGCTATGCCTATACCTGATGGTCTAGATGCCCTTTCAGCTGTATGTGCTATCAGCTTCATGGATAAATTGAACACAGACTCTATGGTGGCTAACTGGGAAGCCACTTTGTCTTGGACTCCCATCAGCTACAGCTTTTGCCAGGGTGTCTGATAATTCCTTGATCAGATCCCATTGGAGTCTGGTGAAATGTGCTAAGTAGTTCAAAGACCTTATGGCAAAGGATGTTGAAGCATAGACCCACTTACCAAATCTGTCCATAGCCTGGGACTCCCTGTTGGGCAGATGGACGGAGGAATTCTTCTCAGCCAGTTCCTTTTTAGTGGCAGCCACTATAACTATAGCATCAACTGCCAGACCCTTGGCCCAAAATTGTTTATCTTCAGGTGCGGAAAATATTTTGTCTGGTCTTTTGGGGATGGGCTCAATGGAGTCGGGGGCCTTCCATGCCCATTGTGAAATTAACTGAATGAGTTCATCAGCAAGCAGAGTCACCCAAGAGGTAAATGGCCGGGTGTCAAATGTCTGGAGGTAGACAGACTCCTCAGAGGAAGGGTTTTGGGACTTCCAGCCACCCCTCAGCTTCAGAATTTACAATATTTCTCCAAAGTAGACATCTTCAGAGAGTGACCATGGGGACATTTTCCCTTCGTTGAAATCTGTATCTTCAGTGACTGATTCTGGGGGGGGGGGGTGGTAATCCAAGTGCTTCCTCTTGCACTTCATTTTGTGTGGGACCTCCTCAAGGGGATAATCTGGGGAGGTATCAGAGGATGACAGTACATGTGGCTGTGACACCTGGGGCTTCAGCACCTGCTGTCCCTGTGGAGAGGTAGGTGGAATAGTAGATCTAGAGGGGGGAACCTGTTCTGATGAGGTATTCCGATGAGGTAGGCACCAACCGAATCTCTGCTAGAGAAAGGGCCCTCTGCATAGCCTCAAAGGCCAGTCCCTGTGAAGTGTGAAGGGAGCCCAGAACTGAGAATGACTGCCTTGGGACTGGAGTCACTCCCCGCTCCGAAGAACCAAGCCTCGAGGTGAAGCTGGGGCCAAACTGACTCAAACCGAAGCTCCAAGGAGTAGGGATGGCTCTGAAAAGCCTAGAGTTGAGACCTGATCACTGGAAGTGACAGGGCAGCCATGGCTCTGGAAGGTCTTCGGTTCCAAGATAACCAAAGAGCTCAGGATAATTGTCAGCTCCGTAGAAGTGAGCAACCCCAGAGCTGACACCGTCGGTACCAGGAGAACTGGAACAGAAGACTCCAAGAGCTCCAAGGAGATTAGAGGAAGAGTAGTCAACGGAGTGAAGGAAGAAGTTTTGGTACCAAGACCAGAAGGAATTGGTACCAAAGGTGGGCCTGAAAGCCCCCTACTCCATAAAATCTTATTCATCAGCTTTTCCACATCCAGTTCCTTGAGGCTTTTGGTGTAGTGGACGGACGAAGCTGAAGCAGACTTTGGCTTCTGCAAAAACACTTCTGGTAGTTCCCTAGCAAAAAGGATCAAATGAAGGGGAGTAAGATGTTCTAGGCCTAACTGTCATAGTCACCGGAACAGAAGCCAAATCCTGTGTCGAGGCCTTCAACGTCAAATGGCTCACAATTGTTGTCTGTGCCGAAACTGAAGTTATCGGTACCAGTGACTCAGAAACAGGGGCTTTCAGTTCCACAGGAATATTTGGAAGTGAGCTCTTCAATTTTTTGGCTTTCAGAACTGACGGAGAGGTCGGAAACAAAGAACTGCATTTTTTAACTTTGTCAGTAGAAGAAGTAGAGAAGGAGGAAAATGAGATATTTGTTTTAGCTTTATCAGCAGGGGATAAGGTTTTTCCAAAAGATGATGCCAAAAGTCTTTTAAAATTAGTTTTTTACACCTTTCCACTAGAGCACGGTGGCTACAGGCATGACAAATACTACAATCTTCCTGTAAATGATGAGGACCAAGGAAATATACACATGGTGCATGAAAATCTAACAGGGGAATTTTATGGCCACACTTGCGTTTTTTTGAAGCCAGAGGGGCCCTTGCCTTCTCAGCCATGGCAAGCAGTGAAAAATAGTTATAGAGAAATTATTAAGGAAGTCTCACTTCACAAGGGATAAGGAAAGTGAGAGCAGAAAAGATAATATTTTATACTTAAATTTTTATATTTAAGATAAAGACACAAGAGAGAGAGGGAAACTATCAACAATTATAGTGGGGAAGTACACAAATGTGTAAAAAAAGGAGAAAGATATCAACTATAATACTATTAGAAATGTAAAAAGAAACCAGACAGAAAAATATAAAAAAAATTACCTAAATCTAGTAGTGGCTGAGAGTAATAGCTAGACACGACTGTTTCTGAAAGTGGCAAACAAGATCTGAGGTAACTGAGAGAGAGGGATTCTGGGTAGAAGTAAAGCTCGAGAGTTTTTGGCTGGCACAAGCTGTAGTAACAGCTGCGTCGGTACCGATATCGGATCTGAGCCCATCTGTCAAGGATGGAATGAAGTTTGACAACATCAAATGCTATTTTTAGAGGTGTATTCCTTTCACAAAACCTCTACTGTACACATTTGTTTACACAGTTCTAAACATTCTGCTCTTTTTGAGTGCTGAAGTTTCCAAGAGATGCACATAAAAAACATTCTCATTTGAGTACACCAAGTATGCCTAGTTACACCATTGCAACAGACTTGAACTAAATTAGCACAGCTGTCATCTTTATTAATGCTCTGACGTTATTTTTCAAACAATAGACATCTAGTTAATTCAGTTAAATTCAGCCCAATCTGTTCCTTGTTTAATGAAATGTTTTATTTAACAATGCTGGAGCTTAACAATGTGCATGTATTGTGCACGCTTATAGTCTTACAGATGACTTTCACCTTTATATTACATTTACACTTTTTGCCCTCTAGTTTTACAAATTTTAAATCAAAGTACTGTTTTGCTATTTATCAATTTAATAATTTTCCAGTTAACTCTTCAACTAGTCGGTGTGTCTATATTTTCACAGATCTCTTCAAATATGTTTCCCTTCCCTCCCTCTCCTTCTTATGTCACTTAACTATTTACAAATTCACCACCTATTCTGCTCTTAAGGATTTAGTGTGCTTATTTCTCCTCATCTTTCCCTGGCATTTCCTTGTTTTTAAATTTGTTCACTTAATCCAGGCCCAGAGTTCATATCTATTCCTAATTATGTTACCATCTTTATTTTCTTGTGCTTATTTCAGGTCGTCTTCCTTTATATGTCCAATAAGCATCATTACTTCATATAGAAGAGGAGGCTATCTTTTTCCCCCAGTTTTTCATAATACCATTTTTTGCCACTATTGGCAACAGTGATTCTAGTCTTTCAGCTTGAGTTGGTTGTCTGTCATCCATACAGCTCAGTAGCATAATTTGCTTGGTTAGTGATATTTATTCCTGAAGTATCTTACTGATGCACTCCTGTAGTTCTTTGTTAAATTTGTCTAGTCTTTTACATTCCCAAAAGACATGTTCCCATGTCCTTCTTTGCCCTGCATTGCTTCTGGGAACATTCTATTTATTTTTTTCTGGTGTATAAAAGTATTTGGGGGAATTTAATAAAGCCTATATGGACTTATTTGCCATGTAGGCATAGTGGCATGGTGCTTACATGGAAGTTACCAGATGTGCGATCCAGTAAAGGGAGCTGAGGGCCGTGCACGAGCGTATGAACACAGAAGTGTCCATGGCATGCAAATCACTGCATAAGCAGGTGAAATGCATGCAAATGAGGCAGGTAGAGTGATCCAGCAAGTAGCTAGACAGTCGTGCAGATCCCGTGTTGGTGTCCATATTGTACATGAAAAAGTTCGAAGTACATGATGTAAAAATAACACCAGGGACTGTCAATTGTAGTTAAATGGCAGAAGTAGTATAGAGGACATGAATATGTGCAGAAGTAGCCACTGTGTGTGCAAATCCGTATGGAAAATAATGTAAAACAATTTTTTTTAATACCCTGGGTATATTTGCATGGCACGCAGCTGAGCGCAAACATGCCATTATGGAAAAATATAAAAATACTGGAAAAAACAGAATTTGTGAATATGTAACAGTAATGCATTACAGGACCCTGTGTGGAGTATGTACAATGCAGGACTGCAGTGGTTGCTAACGAGGGAGGGCCTGAAACTGTGTAGTTACCAGGTACTGTGCACGGATCTGTATGCAAATGAGCTGGGGTTACTGAATATCACAGATGGATATCTGTGTCCGTAGATCCCATCCATGTAAGCAAAGAACTGTGTTGGTGTCCCCAGAAGAGGTAGCTGACATCAAAAGGGGTTGTGTCTGCAAACATTTAAGCTCATTATAGCTCAGCGGCATCTGTTTGCATGCGCACAACCCTGCTCAATAGGAGTATGTTTCTGATGACTGCTAAGCTTTGTTTACCTTAGGGGCATGTGTTTCAGCAGGTTTGAGAGTGTTTGCAAAGCACGCAGTTGTTCTGAGTGGCCTTCAGTGGAGGTGTGTCTACTGACTGCTAAGCTTTGTTTATCTTTGTGGTACAGGTTTGTGCGGTGCGCCACAATGCTGAGCATGCCTTCCATGGGGAGTGCCTGCTCACTGCTAAGCCTTGCAGTGCGGGTTTGTGCGGCGCGCTGCAGCGCTCAGCAAGGAAGACTGTCAAAAAAAAAATTGGCTGAGAAAGCCAATGCTATATTAATTACTGATGAGCGCTGCAGCGCTCAGCAAGGAAGACTGTCAAAAAAAAAAAAATTGGCTGAGAAAGCCAATGCTATATTAATTACTGATGAGCCCTGTTTCCCTTAAACTAGGGCCATTAAACCCATTAATGATGTACTTGGCAGGTAGAATGCATCATAGCTAGCCAATCAGACAGAGTACACCTACAGCAGGGCACTATAAAGTATGCATACACCCTACAATCTGATTTTCCTACATACTCTGCACCATTGGAGTACAGACTTGGGAATTTTAACCTAGAGAATGGTAAGAGCTGCTGCAGGTCTGCTACCTATGTATGTGCTAGATGCTGAGGTCAATGCAGCTGCTGCTGATGCTGACCATAGGCCTAGACTGAGGGTAGCCTACCAGGAGCTACATGAGCTGGAGATAGTAGAGCACTACAGGGTGGACAGGGACATACTACAAAAACTCAGTGAGCTCTGCCGCCCTCAACTCAGACCCAGAGCCAACAGAGGAGAACCCATCCCAGTGGAAACAAAGGTATGTGTAGCCCTTAGGATACTAGTTATAGGTACTTTTCAAAGACCAACTGGAGACATGATGGGGGTCTCACAGGCACCTACTTCCAGGGTACTCCACCAGTTCCTGGATGGCTTGCTACCATATGCCAGTGAGCACATTTATTTTCCCCACACCCGAGGAGAGAGCCAGCAGTATGTGACTCTTCTACCATGTAGCACACTATCCTGAGGCACTAGGTGCCATAGATTGCACTCATGTACGCATCATGGTACCACCCGGTGAAGAGGGTAGAATCTACGTCAACCGCAAGGGATACCACTCCATCAACTGCCAGGTTGTGTGCAACACCCAGGGCATTATCCTGAATGTGTGTGCTGTTATCACGACTCCCATATCTGGCACACATCATAGCTGTACCATATTTTTGCTGGGGGGACATCCCACACAGCCATTTACCTGAGGATACTGGCTACGCACTGGAACTGTGGGTGATGACACCCATCAGAAATGCATAATGCACCCACAGAAGAATTCCATAATGAGGCACATGCACAAACCAGAAACATCATAGAGTGTTTGTTTGGACCATTGAAGTCATGGTTCCGGTACCACAATATATCTGGTGGAGCCCTGCAGTACTCTCCAGCCACATGTTCACAGTATGTGCCATGCTACACAGTATGATCTGTGGAAACAGCTGCAGCAGGATTAGCAAAGGGAAGAGATACACAGCCCCCCACCAGTGCCAAAGTCACCACACCCACAGGGGGACTCTGAGGAGGATCACCCTGAGGCTGTCCCTGTAGTTAGATGTAGGTGTGCCCAGTATGCCCTGGCCTTGGCCAAGAACAATTCATAGCACATACACTGACAACCTAGGGCCCTAGGGACTGTCACCATACACCGACTCACATACATATCAGAAAAAACTATGCCAGCCAGGCCACACAACCTGTGCCACACCATGTATTGGCTGTGGACTGCATGCATCAGACAGAGTTAACCCCAAACTACAGGTCTGTCAACTGCTGCATTCGCAAGGTACGTCACTCTCCTGTACAGCACTTGTAAGGGGTACTACAATACAATATGGTAGCATATGTATGGACCTGCTGCATCTATGCAAGGGAATATAATGGGCTATATATAGTGTGCTACTAGGCTACTTGCAGAGATCTATACTGGACTTCTGGACTGCTTGTACAGATATAACAGCCACTTGGAAAAAACAGGTACACCGTTCAGTAGTATATGCCCCATAATAGCCACTAGGCCAGTAAGCCTGCAATGATATACCACCAAGCTAGACAGTTCCTCTATCTTGTTGATAGTGTGAGAAAGGAAACCTCACTGTCTGGTGGCTGGTGTGGCTCAGTGGGCCGGGGACAGTAGCATGTGTGATGGTTCTGATGATCTGAATCTGGCAGCATCCAACATCTTTTGCATGTGAGGTACTTATATGTTGGTAGTCCCACAGACTGTCATAACCCCAACCTGTTACTGCATGAAAGCTGGACAAAGCCAGAGTGAATGGGTGCACAAAGGGCCATACCTACAGACAAACACTATACACATTTTGAGTAACCTAGCAGGTGGCTAGTATAACAGTAGGCTGCAACAAGTCAGATTAGCTGCAGGATGTAAAGGCCATCACTTAAATGTGTCACTAGGTACGACAGTATAGCACCGGGAAACCACAAATGTATGTAGAACACAGCAGAGATAAGGGGTAAAATGCTGGACAGTCTGCAAAAACATGTACAGGGAGAGGTATGCAGACTGTCACCCTCTGTGTAGGGTTTCTCCATGTACCCCAGTCACATCATACCTCTCAACTTCTTACAGCAGAAAATCTGGCCAAATAAAGTGAATAAAAGTGGGACCAAGGCCCACAACTTGGGACAGGTTTTAAATATTTGCTCATACAAATGTAGAATGTCAGTAAAATAACAGGTCCTGCATTAGCATGACTCTCCTGATGTGCATGGAGTCTGAAACTCAGATTTCTGTCAATATTTACTTCAGTCTTCACTGATTTGCCACTAACTTTCCAGAAAACCACAATGTTATGTGAAATGGGCAAAAGATATGCGGCAAAAGTCTGTACAGTTCTGAAGTTTGAGTAACATATTAAATTTAGCAAACAGCCGGGGAATGCATTGGACAATATCAGGCAATATCTGGCTAAGGCTCTTGTCACCCCTATAGTGCCTTTTTTAAGCAAAGTTCAAAGGACAAAACCACCACTGTAACAGGTACAAGCATGCAAAATCTGAAGGTAATTCTACTCAATGCTAGAAGTCTAAACCTCAAAATGCACTCTCTCGAGGCACTCCTAAAAATGGAGAACATCGATATCTGTGCAGTAACTGAGACCTGGTTCAAGGCTCCAGAAAGCACCCCTGTAATACCAGGCTACAACTCTTACCACACTTTTTGGCCACCAAACCAAGATCGAAACACTAAAGGTGGAGGAGTGTCCATATTCACCAAGGATATTCACACCACCAGGTTATTTGCCCAACACAATGAGTCTGAAATTCTCCAGGTGCAACTAACACTAGGTAAGACTGCAATCCAAATTGTAGCTTGCTACAGATCCCCCACCATGCCCCAAGATTCTCACTACACCTTTCTAAACATACTGAAAAATATTAATATACAACCAAACACCCTAATAATGGGTGATTTCAACTAACCTGCCATTAACTGGGAAAACTACTCGTGTATCAACACCTTTGCCCAACGGTTCGTGAAATTCATAAATTCCAATGCCCTGGATCAACTAATCCATAGTCCCACCAGGGGCTCCAATATCCTAGACCTGGTCATTACCAACATGGGAAATCTATGCTGTGCACCTATAGTCACCCCCTCGTTGGTCATGTCAGACCATAAGCTAATCACCTTTAACATCTACATCCCACCCCCACCCCCCCACCCCAGTAAGGAAACCTCCATAAAAAACTTCTCCAAAGCCAACTTCATGCTACTCAAGTCAGAAGTTACAAACGTCATGACACCCATGCAGACGGGAACTGAAAGTTCGACTGCTGAGTCCTACACTAAGGCACTGTATGAGCACATCCACTCATGCAGGAATCATGCCATCTCAAATATAACCAAGATGTTTTCCTCCAAAAAAAGGAAGTCAATCTGGTGGTCCCCTGCCATAAACAATGTTTACAACAAAAGGAAGAAACTGTTGCAGAAAAGAGGAAAATCCCAGGATGCAAAAAACTCCCTTACCAGCCTCAGTAAGAACCTGAGACCCCTCATAAAATCCTCCAGAGCTAGTTACGTAAATAAAATTGCCAAAGATTCCAAAGACAACCACAAGGCATTCTATAACTATGTCAAGAATCTAAATGGCAATGCTCAGATCTGTTCTGAGCTACAACAGAATGGCATTAAATATACTGATCCCAAGGATATTGCTAATATCCTGGCAGATCAATTCAGTGCCAACTTCACCCCCTAAATGGCCCATCTCAATACCGGAAGATTGCCAAATTCTGGTAATAACGGCCACACAGGTAAAAAACGCACTCTCCAAAGCTAAGAATACAGCATCCATGGGATCAGATGACATCCCTGGCTGTGTACTACATGAACTACAAAATGAACTAGCACCTCACCCAAGTGTCATGTTTAATCATACCCTCTCCTCAGGCTTCATGCCCACTGAGTGGCACACAGCCTCAGTTATCCCACTTGACAAGGGGGGATCCAACTTGGATCCTGGGAACTACCGCCCCATCAGTCTGATGAGCCTGATCTGCAAGGCCATGGAATGTATTATCATGGAACTTATAAACAAAGACATTGGCAACCTTAAAACACTGGACCCCACCCAGTTTGGGTTCGTGAAGGGCCGATCTTGTCTCCTGAACCTGATTGACTTCTTTGAATCAGTCTCCCGAGCCGTGGACGAGGGTAAGACAGTCCACACAGCCTATCTGGACCTCGCCAAGGCCTTTGACACCATCCCCCACTCTGGTATCATAGATAAACTTACTAAACTAGGCATTAATCCCTACGTCACTCGATGGGTTGCCAACTGGCTTACTGACAGAACCCACACTGTAAAAGTAGCTGACTCCAAATCCAGCTCCAGACAAGTGACAAGTGGAGTACCTCAGGGTTCAGTCCTGGGACCTCTCTTGTTTGGCATCTACTTCTCTGAAGTACAGGCCAACACTAAGGGACTCTGGCTAACAAAGTTTGCAGATGACTGCAAACTGGGAGCTGCTATTGAATCCCCAAATGATGTCGATACTCTACAAAAGGGTCTTACAGGAACAGATGCTTGTTGCCAGAGCCATGGGCTCAAGCTCAATGCCAAGAAATGTATAGTTATCCCCTTTGGGATAAAAAACATGTACCCATGAATTACCACATAGGTGGCAGTACACTAAACACCGAAAGTGTGATAAGAGACTTAGGGGCACAGGTGGACAGTGGTTTCACCTTCAATAGACACATCGCCACAACAGTTAGGAAATCCTTCTATGTGGCACACCTCATCACTAAGGGCTTTTCATCCAGAAAAAAGGAGGTTATTGTCCCACTGTACTCATCCCTCATTAGACCCATTATAGAATACAATGCCCCATTTGGTATGTACCTCTCAAGACATCTGCAACAACTGGAAAGGCCGCAGAAATACCTCACTAAAAGAATCACAGGCCTAAAGCAGATGCCCTATGCTGACCGCCTTAAAAAACTCCAGCTATACTCTGTCACATATTGTCTACTCCAAGGCGATCTCTGCTTAACATACAAGGCCATGTCAAACCAAGAGCTGTTGGACATGCTACACTTAAAGAAATCCCAATCCCTCAGAGCCACACTCTCCAGGGATCTAAACCTTGTAATCACAATAAACAAAACATGTTGGAGGGATAGGTTCCTGACCCAGAGACTTCCCAGACTCTGGAATAGACTGCCCATACATGTCAAGCAGAGCACCTCTTTGGCCCTCTTCAAACGGAATCTTGATGATTGGATGGGAGAAAGGAAATTCACCCCGGAGATCACGTCAGTCATCCTGCTAGACAGGGGTCCAGGGAAGTAAATAGTGTGGGAAGAAATAGCCAGGGAATTGTTATGGCTAGGCTTGGATAGGACCTAGGCCGATAGCCTAGTACCAACCTATGAACCAACTGCAGTACTGTGGTAACAGGTGCAGCAGCCAATGGCCTGCAGCACGCAATATTCCCGGACTGGACTACAGGTAGCTCTGGCCTGGAGTCACCTTGTAAGTACTGACAATCACACTGGACATGCTCCTACACTTAGCTAACTTGAGCCCAAGTCTGTTGCCTCTACCGCCAAAGAACTGCTATGTGTAAATATGTCTGTACATGGTTTCCCTTTATAATCTCGAAATACTGAAATCTCGAATTTCAGTATCCCGAGACCATAAAGATGAAACTTCAAAATAGCAAAAGTGCATAAGCGCAAATCCGAATATCTCAAATCTGCACTTATGCATAGGTAGCTGTATGCATGTACAGGATTCCCCTTTATCATCATCTTTCAGCTGTTCCCATTAGGGGTCACCACAGTGGATCATCTGTTTCCATTTCTTCCTGTCCACTGCATCTTGCTCTGTCACACCAACCACCTGCATGTCCTCTCTCACCACATCCATAAACCTTATCTTAGGCCTTCTTCTTTTCCTGTTACCTGGTAGCTTCATCCTGAGCATCTTTTTCCCAGTATACTCAGCATCCCTCCTTGGCACATGTCCAAACCAATGTAATCTTACCTCTCTGGCTTTGTCTCCAAACCTTCCAACCTGGGCTGACCCTCTAATATACTTATTCCTAATCCTGTCCACCCTCGTCACACCCATTGCAAACCTTAACATCTTTAACTCTGCCCCATCCAGCTCTAACTCCTGCCTTTTTGTCAATACCACTGTCTCCAACCCATATAACTTAGCTGGTCTCACTACCCTCTTGTAGACCTTCCCTTTCACTCTTACTGGTACTCATCTGTCACAAATCACTCCTGACACTTTTTACCACCCAGTCCATTCTGCCTGTACTCTCTTGTTCACCTCTCTTTCACACTCACCATTACTCTGAACTATTGATCCAAAGTATTTAAACTCATCCACCTTCGCCACCTCTACTCCATGCATCCTCACCATTCCTCTATCCTCCCTCTCATTCACACACATATATTCTGTCTTAGTCCTGCTGACCTTCATTCCTCTTCTCTCTAGAGCATATCTCCATCTCTCCAGGGTCTCTTCCACCTTTTCCCTACTATCACTACAGATCACAATGTCATCTGTAAACATCATAGTCCATGGGGACTCCTCTCTGATCTCGTCTGTTAACCTGTCCATCACCATTGCAAATAAGAAAGGGCTCAGAGCTGATTCTTGATGTAATCCCACCAACGCCTTAAATGCATCTGTCACTCCAACTGCAGACCTTACCGCTGTCACACTACCCTCGTACATATTCTGTGCCACTTAAATACTTCTCTGACACTCCCGACTTCCTCATACAATACCACAACTCCTCTATAGGCACCCTGTTATATGCTTTCTTTAAGTCTGCAAAAAACACAATGCAACTCCTTCTGACCTTCTCTGTACTTCTCCATCAACACTCTCAGAGCAAACATCGCATCTGTAGTGCTCTTTCTTGGCATGAAACCATACTGCTGATCACTAATCATCACCTCCCTTCTTAACCTAGCTTCCACTACTCTTTCCCATAACTTCATGCGGTGACTGATCAGTTTAATCCCACTATAGTTACTACAGCTGTGGGTTGCCCTTTATAATCTTGAAATACTGAAATCTCAATTTTCAGTATCTCGAAACTATAAAGGCGAATGACTCACAATCCTAAAACCCAAAATCACGAAACACACAATCACGAACATACATACACCATACACCACACAAACACACACCATTCTACCCACAGCACACAAACTATGCAACCCTACACTACATGTAACTGGGGGGGGGGGGGGCAAGCATTTATACATTTTATATATGCCATTTAAGAATGTGTTTCTTTAAATAATTTATATTCTATGATTGGTTCATTTGAATGTGTGATGTTATAAAAGGAAGTGATGTATGTTTCTAGTAAGGTCTGATGAAGCAATTTTTAATTGTGAAAGTGCTTAACTTTTACTGTTTATTAAAAGTGGATTGACTTTTTAGTACATGCCTCCCTGCTTTTCTGCTGTGCTTTGCCAGTTTTATCGTTTTTGGACTTATTGATTTGTGGCAACTTGCCCTTGTGGTAATTTTTGTAGTTTTATTTTATATCTGGATAATAAGCTGTATATATAGCTATGTAAAGTACAATGATACATAGACTCCCACATACTTCTACATAACACATTTACATTACTGGCACACACAACTGCATTTAAGGAGACATCCCTGTTATACACATTTATATGGATATGGGTGGGGATGTACGAATGTCTCCACATACCCCTGAATGCTGGGGTTATCTGCACATACACATCACAACAGCTGTCTGATGGAACCAGACCAAGGCTGCAACAGTACATAAACCACCACCCACAGACACCTGAGCCTGCGGGCTGTCTCCCTGCAGACAGACATAGGTACGCAAGTGGTGTAATGTACAATGGGTGCAGTGCATTCCTTGGACAGGCCATATTGTCCCTGGCCACAAGTCTGCCTTTCAAACTGCAAACAGCCACATATGGCTAGACTGGTAAGTGTACACACATATCAGGGATATTACCAGATATCCCACACCTAGATCACTAGATGCAATAAGAGTACCAAGCTGTATCACTCTACAGGCCACACATGATGTCTAACACAAGGCCACTTTGTGCCTGCATCAACATATACAACACACACAACCTGTGGTATGTTAGATAGGTACTGTGAGCTGTAGTGTGTAATACTAGATATATCCCCTCACAGCACTACGAACATGCCCATATGGGCTGTCTCCGTGCAATGGTATGCATTTTATGGCCTTATGACTTGCTGATAGCCTCTAAATTCCCTCCTGTACAAGGCCTGTGGATATCACCCACCTTAAGAACACTGGCTGATTATCTAACAACAGATAAATTCCATGGCACGTGATAAGTACTGCAAGCTATAGTGTGTACAACTAGATGGGTAGGAGTTTTAATCTCACATCATTCAAGTGTGTGTGTGTGTGTGTGTGTGTGTGTGTGTGTGTGTGTGTGTGTGTGTGTGTGTGTGTGTGAATATATCCCCATGCAGAACTTCAGACAAGCCCAAATGGGCTATCTCTGTGTAGTGGTTATGCATTTTATGCCCACGGACTAGCTGCTGGCCTCAGCATTGGCCTCCATTACAAGGCCTGCTGATTTCATCCACCGTAAGAGAACTGTCTGACAGTGTAATATCAAATAAACAGCATGCGATAAGTACTGCAAGCTACAGTATGTAATACTAGATAGGTAGGGGTTCTAATCTCACAGCATCCAACGTGTGTGTGTGTGTGTGTGTGTGTGTGTGTGTGTGTGTGTGTGTGTGTGTAAATATATCCCTATGCAGCACTTCAAACAAGCCCATATGGGCTATCGCTGTATAATGGTTATGCATTTTTTGCCCACTGACCTGCTGCTGGCCTCAACACTGGCTTCCGTTACAAGACCTGCTGATGGCATCTACTATAAGAGCACTAGCTGACAGTGTAATATTGCATAAACAGCGTGGTGCATGCGATAAGTACTGTGAACTATAGTGTGTAATACTAGATAGGTAGACGTTCTAATCTCACAGCATCCAACTTGTGTGTGTATGTGTAAATATGCCCCCTATAGCAGTAGAGACATGCCCATGTGTCCTACCCCATGTGCATTGGTTATGCCCTGTGACTGGATGCTGGCCCTAAAATGCCCGCATCTACATAAACACACTTGATATCTGCCACCATCTAAAGTTGCACTTGCAGAATACCCAGGTAACAGGTATCAAGAGTAGTAGAGTGTGCCACAGGATATGAAAGCATGATGACGCTGACTGTCCCTATTGTCCCTGATACACTGTTGTACACATATGCAGCTACGGAGCCATGCACATAAACTGGCATACCTTGCTGATGTTATATGTCTGCTGTGCTGCCTTGCCATCCTGTGCCACTGTATTGCTACCATGTGTCTATAGTTGAACCGCTCAGACTCCTGGGACAAAAACATACACAGGTCCGTGACACACTTGTTATTCTGTAACACTACTGCCAGTGTACCATCAGGCAACAAAGATACACAATGTTTGATGTGTAGTCCTGACACATGCCAGCATACAGTACCTGTTGTGGCCCACAACAACTGCCATAGCATAACACTACTGCACTGCACAAACACATGTAAAGTAATATAGTCACCCTGTACAACATATATGCAGGTCCCTGCATCAGTGGCATGGATGGCAAGGATGTGGCACAGGTATCATCACATGCACAGGGTGTGGTGTGGGGGTGCCAGAGGCCTAGGCTATGCCAAACTGTTGACAGCATGTGTGTGAGTCAGGCAGGGATGCTGGTTACATGGGCCATGTAGAGGTGGCGTGTGTGTCTGTAGGTGACCTGAAGGTGACAGTGGTGTTGGAGTGTGTGCATGTATGCAATCCAGTGCTAGCCCTACATGTGTGTATGGTGGACAGCTGTGGACCATACATGGTAGAGTGGACAGTTCACCATCTCCAGCCACAAACATGGGAACTAGCTTCACCTGGAGTAGCACGGGCAACACCATGCTCAAGGTCAGTTGCTATGCTAGCACCTGACGGTGACTGCTGTCTGCTGGGCCTCTGTACTCCACGGGCCACCCAAGACCATGTGCCCATGACCTGCCACATCATAGTGTGGACAGCACACTTCCCTCTGTAGCACTGGAGGTACTGCCAGTATGAGAGTGTTAATGTGCACGGCCACATGGACACCATTGAGTGTGCATGGCCACATGGACTCCCAGCAGATGGTGTTCCTGGCCTACATCCACGTGTCCGACACCCAACTCCAACCACATGTTCCAGCGCAGACAACGTGCGCTCAAAGACAGGCACTGTCTCAGCCCATCGTCTGTCCACTACATCAGAGAAATTTTCTATGGCATCACCAATACGGTGGAGGCAGTCACCAATGTTAGACCATGCTGCAGCCATAACCCTAAATATCCATCTGGTGTTGTGTTCAGATCGTGCCTATGCCTCCATGACAGCTTGAAACATGCGGCAGGTGACCTGTGATGTGACTCCTGCAACAAGAGGGGGATAGGCAGCAGTCCTCCTTCAATCACCCCTGTCAATCTGCCTGTGTGGGACCTCGCCAGCTGTCTGGCTATGGCCAGTGTCTACACTCACTGATGCTGTAGTTCTAATACTGTCCTGTACTGTGTCACCACCCTCTGACTGTCCAGTATCTGTGGCCTCTATTGAATGGGTATGTGTGGGCATACTGACTGTGTGCGGGGTCAATGGGGGCAGAAGAGGGGTGTCAACCTCTGGGACAGATTTAGCCATCTACAACCCCACCTGTGCCACACTATGGCCACCATAATCATCAGAGTCTGATGAGACGCTGACATCAGGTTGTGAGAGGGACAGACTCCAACCCCCCTGTTCACCTATGAGAAGCAAGACAAAAGCAGTACATTACCACCTGCACTGTTATGTATGGTAATCCACACATACTCATACAGATAAGGATCCACAACTGCATTACATGTCCCACATCTTCTCATCTCTGATCCTATGCACAACACACACACCCACAGCAACATACATAGACAACCCAGGCCCGGTATAGCATGCACTTCAGCTACATCTGGGTAACGTTGCCAGTACAATACACTTGTGAGGTATGCAATGTGAAAGTGTATGTGACAGAACTACACATAAAGCCCACTACACCTGTTTTGATAATGATATGCCAGTAGCACTGCCTCAGGTATGTACCTTCTCCCTATTGTGTTTGAATAGGTATCTTGGAGGAATTGCCTCATGTATAGCAGGCTGCTTAGCTGCTCATAACTATAAGTGCAAACATGTTAGTGTTTGTACAAATACACATGTGTCATTCCCTAGACTATGTACTGTAGTGACCTGCTCCGAAATGGAACATACAACTATTCTACTCTGGCTAAGCACAACAGTTGTGCATAAGGCAAACTGGCAGCTCTTAACATTCATAGGGTATGTATGATCTGTAAAATAGTATCACACTTACCAGGTACAGGACCATGAACTCCGGCAACACCTAATGGACCTATGAAAAGGTGAGGGAGAAGTATTGTCAACAACACCAAATGTTGCAATGCTACAATGTAATATGTGCGTATATCCACATGTACAGTAGCTAATGTGATACTGGCTATATTGCTGACAGTCTGAGTATGTGTGCACAACTGTGGGTAAAAGCCAAATCCCCCCAATGCAGATACACCTGACACCCATGTACTGGTCTGTAGAGCCTGCCACAATGACAGCTAATGTATTATACTGGTGAACACAGTAAGCTTACCTGGACACTCCTCTGATGTGGATACTGTGGCACCCACCTCCAGGATGTAGGATGTGATGGTTGGCTGGGAGCTGTTGGTTGATCTAGGTTTGCCAGGAATTCCTCTGTGGCTGAGAGTAGTTGTTCTGTTGTAGGCCCTTCACTGGTGGCAGCACGATCCCTGGCAACAGCAGCTGCCCCTTTGATGTGTGGCATTGGCCATATCTGTGGCCTGGTGTCAAACCTGCTTGTAAGTCCTGTCCTATTGGCCAATATGATTAACAGCCCTCACAAGGTCAGCCCACAATGCTGGCTGCTGTTCCTGACTGTGGCAAACCCTTGAGAGCAGGATGTGATGGTTGAGTCTGAGGGCATCAAGTATAGCGTTATTTTCTGCAGATGAAAATGGAGAATGTCTCCATCAATACATCGTTCCTGCAAGATAACAAGAGGGGAACACATTACAGGACCAGATACGTGCATGTCCACTATGTACAGACCCTGCACACCCATAATGGCCTGCACTATCCACTGCTTCCTCACACGTCATACCCCACAGTGTGGCAACTCACTACATGCGTGGCTATCACCAAGATAGTAGCAATACTGGGCAATGTCCCTGTGTGCTGTGACAGATTCTGCTGTATGTCTCTACATCCATCACTGCAGTGTACTGTGGTGTGTCCCCTATGGGAAAATCCCCACTAATATGTAATGCGGCCACTGTTGGATAAATGGCAGCATGCTATTCCAACAACTATATGGGGACAGTCCAGCAACACCAGTGTGTCACAATGACAGCAATGCAAACCTGCTGTAGTATATGTTCCCTGTAGGCATCATACCTCTAAACTATGCAGATGTTTGCAGAATGTCACCATGTTTGCCGCTTAGATGTGGTCCTTCTTGCACAAACTTGTGGATGTCTGACAAATGGTTGTCCACTGATTGGTTGCTGTCAGAAAATTGACAAAGAATCTATTACCCGTCAGACCCCTCAGACAACACTTCTGCTATAGTAATATCTGTTACTCAGTTTGCATTCTTACTTTTGTATGGCCGATATGTATACTCTGTCACTGAGTGTGGGCCTTTGTCCTCCCATTAAATATGGCTTTGTCCTGATTTCTTACTGTAGGAGGTTGAGAGGTATGTTAGGCATAGCTGTCAACCAGACAGGGATGAATGTCCATGAAACAATGACTTAGCCAGAGTACATCAGGGGCATTCAGGGACACTTTTACAATGTTACTACTATTTATGTGTGACATTGACAGACTGAGAGGAGGTGAATTACAGTACGTTATTTGTTACAGGAGTGTACACCCTTACTTAGTGTCACTATGTCTTACGTGTACTCTACTATCTTTACTACAATAACCGACCATTGTAGAAGGGATGGACAGGGACAGAGCAGAGATGTGATTCAAAGCAAGGATAATTGAGAGGCATGCCTGTAGGTGTTGGACAGCAGAGTATCACTGACATGTCATTATCATAGATCAAATACAAGCCTACTGTTTTAATCCCAGTTCCCCATACCTCCATCCTTCCATCTGCATTCCATTTTATTGGGAAATGTAGTACATACCTGGTAGAGTGATGTATTCCTTTTTTTGTAGCATTCATCTGCAAATGGTTTGCACATACACTGTCTGTGTAAGTAAAACCACATACAGACCTGTCCCCATAAGCAGTTGCTTGCCTTTTGTAAGTAATGCTTATTAACAGGTAATTGCCTGTGCACCAGTCTGTGGCTCAGAATTGCTAATTGCATCCAAAACAGCTGAATTGCACTATTATTAGCCAATGATATGGCACCACAGTGCAATATGTAAGGTTCATGTAGGCCTTGGTACCTTTCTTAGGTTTTGAGATAGACATTACTGAGGTGTGTAGTCTATAGCATCGCAGAGGGTAAGTAAAAAATACTGTCCACTGTCGAGATGTATGAAATATGTCCACAGTTTTGTCTCATATGTTTGGTCAGTGTCCTATGACAGTGTGGTGCCTACCTGCAGGCTTGTGACTTGCAAAACCGGGTGGCTGATAATTCAGTAGCAGTAACCTATGGGGATTAAAAGTGCATGATTCAGTTATTAATTGCTGTGTTCACAGCAATGTAATAGAAGTGCAACACACTGAATTTGAACCCAGGACTGTGTGTGGCAAAATGTTCTGTATGCAAGGCATTTAACAGACTGAGCTACTGACTCAGTGCAGGAGCAGGTGTATTTGCCAGATATATATGCTGACATACAGGCTGTGACACACACTGTCTGCATCCATCAATATGTGCATGCCTTTCAAAGGTAGGTGTTCTGCAGCAGGGTCCCATTGGAACATATGTACTCTGCCACTGATGCATTAGCAGGTGTGTTTGAAGATGTTGCAGGTAAAATGGAACACTTATCTGCTATCACAGGCCTCGCGTACTGCTATTATTATTTATTTGGATGTCTAATGGTGTATTTTTACATCAGAGTCCTTAGGTACACTCTCATTTGTCACATTAGGTTTGATTTCAGCCGGTCAGTGGCAATCAGTATGTATTGTCAGAAACACATGCTTTAATTAAGATCTGTGTGGCCTAGTGGGTTAGTGCAGTAGGTTGTACTTGGCAAGGGCCCAGGTTTGAAACATGGCAGGGGTGATTATTTTATACATGTGCCTAACTCTGTAAGAAATTCATAGGATCATTAAGGCACATGAAAGCTCATTTAAGCAGGTTTGTGTGGTGTGGCATGTCACCCTGCATCATGGTGCTCTGCACAAACCCACATTAAAAAATTAAAAAGAAAAGGGGGTGATAGGACAGTGGTGAAATGGGGGCAAGCAAGGGGAAAAAGATAGTGAAAGGCAGATAGGGATGTGCAGGATGAGTGTGGGGAAGAACCGGGCAGTGGTCATACCAATAATATATGGGCTGCCCGAGATACACAAATGCCGTGATAAGCCACCAATGAGACCTGTTGTATCTGGAGATGGGTGGATTACCAAACCCATTTCCATATATCGTCCATCTATTTTTTGCAAATTGCTCACAAAAGTGAAAAATTATATTAAGGACACAGGTGATTTTCTTCAGTATCTCTATGAATGGTATAAGACCAGCCAGGTATCTGATTATATTTTTTGTCACAATGGACATAAAGTCATTATTCACTATGATACCCCATGATTTTGGTATTGAGAGTATACGGAACTTTTTATGTATTCATGGAGGAATGAAAGGGAGAGAAACACAGACTATTTGTGAGCTACTGGATCTTATCCTGAATAATATTTTTATGTTTCAAAGTATTATTTTTCATCAAAAGGCAGGAGTGGCTATGGGTATGCCCATATCCAGTGCATATGCTAATATAGTAATTAGAGGCTGGGAAAAATAGTATGTGTGTAATGTTCCACCATAATATGCAGGAGATGTTGTCTTATACAAGCGTTTTGTGGATGACATATTTCTGATTTGGAAAGGGGATAGGGTTGGTTTAGATAGTTTCACTGAGTATCTTAATAGTAGCACAGACTTTTTGAGTTTTACTGCCTTTAGTTCTAGGTATGCATAAGCTATTTGGATGTTAAAGTGGAGAGGCAAGATGATGAAATAATTACATCTAACTATAGGAAAGAGATACAAGCAAATAAGTATACATATAGGACCAGTATGCATGCTGGCCATGTGTTTTGGGGTATAATGAAAAATCTAATGTTACATATTAGTAAATTGAATACAAATGATGAGAGATGTAATGAGCAGATGGATGATATGATGGTGGATTTTGAAGAAAGGGGATATGAGGTTGATTCTCTGGTGAATTCAGAATTGGAGGTTATGGATGAAAGGGCAGGTAGAGCTAAACCTTTTTTATTCAATAGGGTGGTGAATACACAAGTTACTGGTGGGAATGGTAAACCTGAACGGCTACGCTGTTTGACTACATACTACAGAAGGACTAAGGATGTTCAAAATATTATCCTTAAAAATCGGAGGTTATTGTCATCTGTACCTGAAATCAGGGATCTTATAGATGACAGACCAAGTTTCTCCTATAGAAATAGTAAGAATCTGAAGAAACACTTATGCTATAAGAATTTGCAATTTGTAAAAAATAAGTATAGTAATAAAATAGGGACTTTCCCATGTTTTAACTGTGTATGCTGCCCTGATATTCTTACAGAACCAGAGTTTGTGCATCCTGTAACTGGAAAGGTATATAATTTTAAAGTATTTGCTACATGCAACAATTCTAATATAGTTTACATTGCTACCTGCATGAAATGTACAGCTTTTTATATATGGAAAATAATACATAAACGTAAAGAACGTAATTGTTGAATATTAGTCGGATATTAGATGAAGAATAGGCACTAATGCTCTTGCAAAGCACATTGATGAAATGGGTGATGAACACACTTTTAAGTTTAGGGTGATAAATGTTGTTCCCAAAAACAGAAGAGGGGGTGACAATAATAATATGCTAGAAATGAATGAGTATAATTGGATGATAATGATTCAAGCAGATGTTAAACCTGGAACTAATATGGCTGTAAGCCTAAAACCTGTTTTGAAAAATAAACAGATGATTTTATGGAAAATAACTTGTTTATGTGTGTCTGAATGTATTTTTTACATATGTTCTCTGTGGATGTTGTTATACCTATTAACTATTTGGGGAGTTTTATTTTTCATGCTTTGTTTGAAATGTCTTAAATTTTATTTTTCATGAATTGTTTGAAATGTCCTAAGTTTTAGAGAAGATTTTGATTGTTGGCTGTGTCATGTGATGCAATTAAGCTTCATTATAAAAGGAAAAGGAAGTATTTTGTTGCTTATTCACACTGAAGAAGGATGCATGACCAAAGGCTTTGTGTTTTATTAAAGACATTACATTGTATTGAAGCTGCTATCAAGTGTTTACCTACACTAGAATTTTTTTTGTATTTGATATTGCTGTGACAATGAAGGTTTAACATTGTGCTGGTCCCTATTTTGTTGTACTCCATGAAAAGGCAAATACTTGGATTTGGCACAGTCATGCATTTTCCTTTTCCTCTGCTTGGTAAATCCAGTAAATTGAGACATTTCTAAACACATTGCTTGAATTTGATTTGAGAATCTATGCGTTTTACAAGAAGCAATGACTCATGTCAGATCACTGGTGTGAAATATTCACAGTTGATTTATTTGCAGATAATTAATCTTTAACCTTCTGAACCATTTTCTTATATGCTTTTTGCCTAATTGTGTTCTTACAGGAAACACATTTATTTATCTACATTTGTTTACTGGGAAAGTCCAACTGGGTGTTAAAGACCCCTTTTCAGTAGAGAATGAAGGAGAAAAGCTTCAACAAATTAACAATAGGAAGCAAAAAATAATCAGATTACATAGTACGGAGCATAATAGATTTACAGCAGAGATGAAATGCTAACTAAACAATGAAATAAAAAGCTACAGTAGAAAATGAAAAAATATAGAACACTTACAGTTACAAATAAAACTGAAAATGTCAAGTGGAAATGACTGAATGAGTGCAAGCTATTTTTAAAGTGGAGTAATGTAAGGAGAATTATTTAGTTACAGTTGTATAGATATCAAAGAGATAATTAGCATTGGTGTGAGATGATCTAGATTGATATTATAGAGAATTGCATACCATTAGCAGATACCAACAGTGGTAAGGAGGAAAGTGTAAAGGAAAAAGGGAAAATCAGAAAAACTATTGAGATGTAACCATCTTGGTGTAATGTAAGGAAAGTTATTTAGTTACATTTGATGGAGAGAGATTTATGATGATGGTTTAATGGTGGATGAGAGTCAGAGTAGATATTGGTATAAATCTTAGAATTTGAAGAGATTAAACATGGGAGGAACAGCAGTTACTCAAATGTCCATCTCTGAAAAGTGTGGGTGCAATAATTTTTTTTTAACAAAATGGCATTTGTGTGATGCATTTTGCAAGATGTGCTATAGAAGTCTTATTTGTTAACTCTGGATATATCAGGCAGGGAGAAGATCACATGTAGGAAGATTGACAAACCAGGTAATCCTACTTACAATGTTTATGATGTACAAACACATTGTTTGATTAGTTTTAAACTTTATATTTATATAATACTTGCAGGAGAGCAGGAGAATACATTTTGGCATGGATATTGTTAAAAATTGCCATTGTCCAAGCAATATAGATAATGTGATGTAGCACTGAACCTTTGTAATGTAAATATGTGGATGCATTTCTTTTGCAAATAAAGAAGAAAGAAATTAACATTGTTAATATGTAAAAATGCATTTTTGATTTATTATACCCCATGAATATACTGCGGTGGTGGTGCTGCGGTAGCGTTGTCGCCTCACAGTTAGACGTTGCCCGTTCGATTCTCAGTTAGAGCGTCTTCTGTGTGGCGACATGCGTGAATGGGCGTTCCTTCGTTGAAGGTTGTATTAGGCCCGGCAAGTCAGTAAGTAAACATCTACTACCAATCATTAGCGGACCAGAGTTCCGCTGTGGCGACCCCTAACCGGGAAAAGCCGAAAGACACAAATACCCCATGAATATTGTACGAAATTAATCAAGTAGAACATTTTCCATTATAAATTGAAAAATGGGACTCAACATTTGTGCATTCCTAAACATGGAGATTACATGAAATTATTTTGAAACTAAAATATCATATTCAAGCAGGAAATATTGTTAAAGGATGCAGATAGCACAACGGTTTTGTAAAAAGGAACATATTACACTTGGCTTAAAAGTATTTCTGTGGAATAATGGTTTTCATTTGGTCATTTTAATAAGTGAACATAAAGAGCTCAGAACCTTTATTACAAATGCATTAATTAAGAGAGTATATTACAGACAATTCAAATGATGAGGGGTAGAAGGAATAGTAATAATGTAAAATCATGTTTGATAGAAGTAACTAAAACTGGTGCAGCTTGTTTAAAGGAGAACCACACCTACAGACTCAAAAACATGTTTATTTCATCATAGTTTGGTGTTTCCTACATTTTAACACCACTCTGGGACTATTTACAGGTTTTTAAAATATTTTTATATGTAATTTCTGAGTCTGACCACATGTGGTCTGGCATCTTGAAGTAATTCTGATTGTTTAGTCTGTGTCTAGGTATCCCAAAATGCAGTGCTCATCTGTAAAAAAGTTACATCACACAGGCCTCTTTCGCCCTAAAGCTCCTGTCACTGCATTGATTTTACATGCATATACTGCTGTCTTTCAATCAGTTAGCTTTAAGTAATATTTCATGCCATTCAATGACTACTTAAAACACAAACAGTGCAAATGCCACAGAACAGACTTTCAAAGTGCTTTTTACTGCTGCTTCTGTTTAGAATGGCTAAACTACATTATTTTTGTGAAGACTGAATTGTACTACTTTGACTCATCTCCCATCCCTCTTCACACCTAACTTCCATAGCTGTCAAAGTACTAAGGGTAATTTGAGCTGTTAACATGCTGTGAATGACGGCTCACAGCAGGAGACTTGACTCGTGTACTGTTTCCTTGTTCTAGCCTTTACTTTCTGTATGGGTAAGGGAAGGATCAGGGAGCTGTGACATCACAGCATGGGTTGGTTTTAGGACAGTCATGGTGATGTCTGTTTGGGGAGACAACTGGCCAGAAAACTACCTGTATTCAGTGGCCTTGATGACATCAATGAATTGGAGACTTTAGCAAGGGCGAGATAAAAGTTTTTTGAAAGTGAAACCACCACAGTGCAGTAAGGTACTGTTCTAGTGGAGAGAAACAGTCAATTTAAAATATTTTAAATGCTGTGCTGTTGTTTATTCATAGCAGGGACAACAAATAAGGAGAAAAAGGACAGGGAAGTTGAGAATTTAATAACGGAATCCTGTTGTTGTCCTTTAAGAATGCTACAACTGTTTAAATAAATAATAAAAAAGAAATGTAAAACATCCTGGAAGTAAAAATAAATAAATAAATACATTAACTAAATAGATAAATAAACTGTGTTAGAAATAACACAAAAAGAGAGTCCTGGGGTAGTCATACCAGATGACTGAAAAGTATCACAGAAGGCTGTATAAAACTGTGTAGTACAGGAAAAAGCATCACTATTAAAAGGAAGGTAAGATTGTTCTTTATAGACAGCCTTTTAACACCATCCAAAGTAATGTGTAGTTATATAGGCCTCATCATTATAAAACAAGGAGAGGGTAAAAGAAGATGGAAGGCTACAAGTGATGCTTGGTTTGCATCAGAAGTTGTGGAAAGACCAATTTAGAAAACTCAACATTTATACTTGTCAGAAAAAGACAAAAGAGGAGCAAGAAAGACATTTTAAGCACCTAAGGATAATCAGTGTAGGTGAAGTGGGTACAGTCCTCCCAAAAAGACAGCTGTATGAAAAAAAAAACAGTCTAGAGACAGAAAGTGGTCAGCTCCATTGTGATGTAAGAAGAAATTATTTCACAGAAAGGGTTATGGATTATAGAATTTAGAGCTCTCAACTTTTTTCTTCAAAAATTCTGGACAAAGCCAAAAATAATGGGAGACAAAGGCCCAGAATCAGTGACAATTTTTAAATGTTTGTCTGTCTAGCCCTAGAAGTTATCAACACCACACTTCCTACATCTAACAATGCAGAATTACTCGGCACCAAACTGAATATCAACAGCAACAAAACATTAATCATAATGGCTATCTATATCCCTCCAGGAGATAACACTAGCACAGTTGAAGACATACTTCACTGGCTATCCAAAACCTTCCACCAAGAAACCATCATTATGGGTGACCTCAACACCGACTAGTCCACCTATAATTCCAATAATCCATCCAATTTCATAAACCTATATGGTTTCTCCCAGCTCATACAAAACCCCACAAGAATAGACAGACTTCCAACAGACAATCCATCCTGGATTGGACTCTCACAAATAAAAATAACACACCCCTTCTAGCAGGATGCATTCCTAGTACCATAAGTGACCACCTATCCACATACCTAATCAGAAACAATCCTAGTCCACCCAGACAAGTAGTCTATAGGCTAATCGGCAACAAGCAAAAATTTAATACCCACATTTTCAACTCCCTCCTTCAAGAAATTAACTACCATTAGATGACGCCGTTCAGTACTTTAACATCACCTTCCTCAACATCCTAAACAGCCTGGCCCCCTGCAGAATAGCTAAAATAAAGCATCACCACACACCCTGGCTTACAAACAACACCAAAGACCTACTAAAAGAAAGGGACAAGGCATGGGAACACTGACTAACTAACAAAAGCCATGACAACTTTCTATTTTTTCAAACAACTTAGGAATAAAGCCAAATCCCAAATAAAAGCTGACAAAAAAGCCTACTACATCACTGCACAACAAAGAAACAAAAACAACTCCAAAGAAATTCTGGGCCACTATAGACAAACTCCTGTGACCGGGTAGTATGTCCACCCCCAATCCTGCCACACCCCCATCAAATGATAACATCGCTACACAATTCAATTCCTTTTTCATAAACACCATTTACTACGACCAAAACATCCTCAAAGCTGCCTCCGAAGTCTTAACCTACCCAATTTCTATCCTCATCAACAGCTCTATCTCTGCGAACTATGCCCCACTAATCTGGAAAGTCTCCTATATCAACCCATTGCATAAAGGTGGCAACTCTACCGCGCTTACTAATTACAGGCCCATTGCCATTCTTTCACCTCTCTCCAAAATACTAGAAAAATGTATTCACTCCCAGGTTTTAAACCATCTTCTCTCCAATAACCTCCTATCAAACACATAACATGGTTTTCGCCCCCACCATAGCACCAGGGTTCTATATTATAACATCGAATTTTATAAAGTTCGAATGTTATAATATCGAACCAGTTTTGTTGAACGCTGAAAACAGCGAAGGTGCAGGACACCAAATTCTTTCCCAGGGAAAGAATTCGGTGGGCCGTTGCTGTGGCTTCGCTGTTTTCAGCATTCGATATGTTGGAGCATTACTGGTCGGGTTCAGGTAAGTGTGCGATTGTGTGTAGGTTAGGGTTAGGGGATGGGTTAGGTGAGTTATGGTTAGGGAGCGGGTCAGGTAAGTGTGCGGCTGTGTGTAGGTTAGGGGCGGGTTAGGTGAGTTAGGATTAGGGCGCGGGTGAGGTGAGTGTGCGATAGTGACGGACCTTAGGGTTAGAGTCGGGTTAAGGTAAGTGGATAGCTAGTAGTGTATGTTAAGTTTAGTTTAGGTTTAGGTGTAGGATTTTAAGTGTATGTGTGTGGATTGCTGTTTTTTTGTGTGTGTTTGTATTGTGTGTATGTTTCTCGGAATAGCGATTTTTTTTCTTTGGGAAAAAAATCGCTATTCTGACTGTTTGATGTTTGCGGATTTCGGTGTTTAGGGTTCGATATTATAACATTCGATCTTTGTAGATTTCATTGTTATAATATAGACCCAGCAGCACAACTGCCCTCCTCACTTTTACTAGCACAATAAATGAACACAGAAATCAGAATAAATATGTTTCATCCATCTTTCTAGATCTCTCAAAGGCATTCAACACAGTTTCACACCAAACACTGCTGTCAGAACTGGCCACATTACATGTCAGTCATTCTTCCCTAGCTTGGTTCCACAGATATCTAACCAAACACCAGCAGGCTGTTAGATGGCAACAGGAGCTATCATCTTTGCTCCCTGCTAACATAGGAGTTCCACAAGGCTCCTTACTGAGCCCCCTACTTTTTACCATCTTCACAATCAATTCCATAAATCCACATCTCTCACCTCTGTCATCCAATATTCAGATGACTCTACCCTCATATAATCCTCCCCGTCTCTAACACAACTACAGGCTATAGCACAACAATCCTTCCTCGAAGTAGAATCCTGGCTAACTAACACTAACCTCATACTGAACCCAAACAAGACCAAACTAATACTCTTTCTCCCCACCAAAGCACCCAGTCCCTCAGCCATTTCTCAAATCCACTCCTCCAACAACAAAATCATAAACACTAGCTCACATGCAAAATTACTAGCTATCACAATTGATAGCAAATTAAAATTCAACCTACACCTGTCTCAAACCATTAAAAAAACACATCAAACTAGGCTCTCTTTACTGAATTAATCGTTTTCTAACTAGCCAATCTAGACAAAGCATCACCAGGACTCATCTCTTATCTACTGTTCTCTATGCTTTTCCCATCTTTACAAACCTTAACAAAACTAACCTTACCAAACTTGAATCAGCCTACAATAAAATAGCCATGTTCGCCACTAGCTCTCCATATAGGTCCCACCACTGCT
Organism: Protopterus annectens; assembly: GCF_019279795.1. Lineage (NCBI taxonomy): Eukaryota > Metazoa > Chordata > Ceratodontiformes > Protopteridae > Protopterus > Protopterus annectens. The sequence continues at coordinate 1,838,778,629 of NC_056737.1, read as the reverse complement.
CTGCCCTACAACAAATAAATTGGCTAGAACTCACATAACAACTAACTTATACCCAGCTTTTCTTTACCCACCAACTAATATACTGGCCAAACAGAACCCCAGCCCTACGACAATTACTCCAACCATATGCCAACACTCAGCAACGCCGATCCTCACACAAAACTCTCCTCCAAATATCCAAAAGCAACAACAAAGCTGGGGATGCCCTCTACTTACACAACATTTCTAAACTTTGGAACTCAATCCCCCAACACATCCTAAATGCTACCAACCTACACCAATTCAGAACTCTGCTCAAAGACCACCTGACTAACAACTGGCTCTGCTCCTGCACCAAGCCAGGCTAATACCCCATAAGCCCACATCAAATTTCATTCCCTAAATTTTATAGTCTCCACATAGATCACCACTCCCACTTGTTAACAACACCTATCAGCTACCTACAATAAGAGTATAATTTGATAGTTCCTTTTCTTTTGTAAGGGTATACATATGTACACGTATTAAGGTATACTGAAATGATCAACTAAAGATAGACCCCTGCCCTCAAAAAAAAAAAAAAAAAAAAAAATATATATATATATATATATATATATATATATATGTGTGTGTGTGTGTGTGTGTGTGTATGCGTATATATATATATATATATATATATATATATATATATATATATATATATATATATATATATATATATATATATATATATATATATATATATATATATATATATATATATATATATATATATATATATATATATATATATATATATATATATATATATATATATATATATATATATATATATATATATATATATATATATATATATATATATATATATATATATATATATATAATATATATATATATATATATATATATATATATATATATATATATATATATATATATATATATATATATATATATATATATATATACATATATATATATATTATATATATATATATATATATATATATATATATATATATATATATATATATATATATAAAACTAAGAAAAGAACTTTGTGACAATAAAAGCATTCAATAAAATAGTAAATAACACCAACAACTCTTGTAGAACTTTAGCTTTCATCTTATTTATTATCAAGACTTCTTCAGAAAGACATGTTTCATAAGTATGAGCAACCATTTTCACTTCCTTTATATACATTAGTTCTAGCAGGCCATTTAAATTAACAACAGTTCCTTTCCAATAGAAAAGTGTGAACAAGCAGGGTGCTGTGTGCATTTTCATTAACATTACAATTGCAGTTACATAAGGCAAATTGGTCAGACAGTAATAGCCTTGTGGTGCCGTGTGCATACTAAAAGGGATAGTGTGCAAAAAGGGATCGTGTGCAAAAAGGGATCGTGTGCAAAAAGGGATTGTGTGCAAAAAGGGACTGTGTGCAAAAAGGGATTGTGTGCAAAAAAAAAAAAAGGAAAGATGACAGTCATGCTGTGATGATTCTAATATAAACACGTAACTTATGAGTCTTTGCCTCCAAAGGTAAGTAAAGAAGGGAACGGAGGAAGGTGGAGGAGTCAGGTAGAGAGTCCTACTATGCTTTGGCATCGGTGTGTGTAGAGAAATGTGTGGGTATGCCACCTGATGGGGGAGTGGGAGGAATGCGGTGTGGACTTGAGGGGGGGCTGTTAGGGGTCCGCCCATGACAAGGAGCCTATGAATAACAGTGTCCCCCAGAAGACTGTCAGTGCAGATGGTACCACCCGTGGGCTGGTTTGGATGGTATCACCCCTTGAATGGCTGCATGAAAATGTGAGACCGGGGGGTATAGTTGGTGGGGTCAGCGGGGGGCTAGCCTGGTGGTTGGGAGAATGTGTGTAGGGGGTATGGGGGAGTCAAAAGTCAGAGAGAGAGTGGGAGCATGTGTGCAGGGGGTATGGGGGAGTCAAAAGAGAGAGAGAGAGAGAGAGAGAGAGAGAGGAAACACATTATATTCACTTGCACAGTTGTAAATCCATAAACACATTAAATCTACTTGCACAATTCTTCAAACCCTCTTGCACAGTTCTTCAAACCCTATCACATTTCAATCTCTATACCATTTAAGTGCACATTTAATGTTCCTGGCCCCCCCCCCACCAACCTTTTTTTTTTTTTTTTTTTTTTTTTGCACACAATCCCTTTTTGCACACAGTCCCTTTTTGCACACAATCCCTTTTTGCACACGATCCCTTTTTTGCACACGATCCCTTTTTGCACACTATCCCTTTTAGTATGCACACGGCACCACAAGGCTATTACTGTCTGACCAATTTGCCTTATGTAACTGCAATTGTAATGTTAATGAAAATGCACACAGCACCCTGCTTGTTCACACTTTTCTATTGGAAAGGAACTGTTGTTAATTTAAATGGCCTGCTAGAACTAATGTATATAAAGGAAGTGAAAATGGTTGCTCATACTTATGAAACATGTCTTTCTGAAGAAGTCTTGATAATAAATAAGACAAAGCTAAAGTTCTACAAGAGTTGTTGGTGTTATTTACTATTTTATTGAATGCTTTTATTGTCACGAAGTTCTTTTCTTAGTTAAAATTTCTTCTCTTCGTTCAATTTTTTTGAGTGCGGTTAATTTTAGTTATTTATATATATATATATATATATATATATATATATATATATATATATATATATATATATATATATATATATATATATATATATATATATATATATATATATATATATATATATATATATATCTATATAGATATATATATATATATATATATATATATATATATATATATATATATATATATAGATATATAGATATATAGATATATAGATATATAGATATAGATTCACTTCAGAAGCTTGAAATACTGAAATCTCGAATTTCAGTATCTCCAGCCCAAGAAGTCGAATCCACAAAACAACGGAAACTAAACTAAAAACCACAAAATTCAAAACCTCACGGTTTTACTACACACGCACACGCACACAGACACACACACACACACACACACACACACACACACACACACACACACACACACACACACACACACCATCCACCACACAAACACACACAATCACTCTACTACGTGTCCCCCCACACCCCCCCACTTAAATATTCTCACTCCGAGGTCGCACTGCATACAAACACACACAAAACAACACCACACAAACTACTTTCTCTTCGCATACACACATCACAGCAACAAAACACACTGACACACACCACAGCCCCTACCCAAACCCCTTAACACACACACACACACACACACACACACACACACACACACACACACTTACCTGAATACATAACCATAGCGGAACTTTAGAAGCGCGAAATTCAAACCCTCCAGTATTTGAGGTTTTGAATTTTGCTCTTCTAAACTTTCACTATTTGTGGATTCGGCTTCTTGGGCTCGAAATACTGAAATTCGAGATTTCAGTATTTCGAGCTTCTGAACGGAACTTGTGTATATATATATATATATATATATATATATATATATATATATATATATATATATATATATATGTATATATATATATATATATATATATACACACATACACACACACACGCACAAACATGACTTAATATATTGTAATAACTTTCTTCTTTTCACTAAAGTGCTTATTGTATATTGTACTTTCTTTGTTGTCTCTAAATATTTCTGTTAAATTCTATGTAAAACCAACACTGTACCTGTCAATGTTATTTTTGTTTTATTGGAGCTTTTCTCCCCGGGCCTCCGCTGAAAGTGGGCTCATACCCAGATGGACTATCCTGGTCAACAAGTGTAAAATCAGTCAAATCAATAACTTAAATAATAGAATAACAGGTTTTGCATCTAAATGCATTTTTCTGAACAATACAAAGTATGAAACTCTAATATTTATCATTACCAACTGACTGCAATCCTCAGTAATTTACCTGGAAATCCAAAATTATACAAATGCAAGGAGAAAAATAAGAGGCACAATCTGGGACATTCTGCAAAATCGGGAATAGTTGAGAAGTATGATAGGAAAAGCTTTCCTTAAGAAGTAGTAGGATCAAAAACAGTGACTGAATTCAAGAATGCAGGTGACAGGCATAAAACCACCCTTGAACATCTAAGTAAATCTGTAGTATGCATGTTACTAATTGTGTAGCGCAGGTGACATTATGTATCTTATTCAGACTGTGAGCACCTTACAGTACAGTGTTCCCACCTGTGTTCTAAACATATGCATCATTACAATGGAAATCACTATGTCAGAACAATCATCTTGTCATCCCACTGCTCTGTACTGCTAGGCCCACTGGACACACAGCCCCTTTTCAGGGGCAACCCGGGAACAGTATCTGGTTGCGTGACTTGCTCAGGGTCATACAGTAGTCAAACAAGGGTTGAGGGAATCAAATGCTTTACCACAGGAACTACAGCTCACAGCTTTAGCCTCTGTGCCAACTGCCAGTCTCATGTTATGTAGTACAACTTTGGTGTACTGCACATTACATTCTAATACTACACAGCTCACTGCATATGTGTGATTGGTCAGCATCTGCAACTGTTTCTTAAACATAGAGTGTAGAAAAATGTTATTTGACAGGTGAAGAACTAACTGCCTCTTTATACCAGAAATGCACTCTATATCATTTGGTATAAATCTCATTCCACTGAAAGATTGCTAAACACATCTTAGAGAATCCTGAACACATGTTTAAATTCAGGATATTACAAAAAAGGGAGCCAAATATGAGAAAAGGGGATAATTTTAATGACCTAGAAAGCCTAGAATTAAGCTGGATATTAAAATGTAGAGCTCAATATTATCCTGGCTTAAATACATATATTAGCATCAGATCTATATTAAAGAAAAGGAAATATAAATGAAATATAAGAAATTTTAAAAGTTTTACATCCATGTATATGGATTTGTAGTATTCATTATATGCATATACTTATCAGATTATTTATTATACATATTTATATATATTTTTATATATATATATTTATACATATTTATATATTTATATATTATTTATATATTTTTATTTTTACATATTTACATTTAAAGTCACATTCATATTTATATTTATGATTTATATGTATTTAAACAGTATTATGTATATACATTTTATACCATGGATCTGATTTTTACGTATTTAAAATCAGGTTGGTGGCAACGCACGAAGCATCGGAAACCATCCAGGTGCAATTAACCATAGGCAAAACTGCTCTACAATTTGTAGCATGCTACAGGCCACCCTCTCAAACTCAGGAACCCCACACAGCCTTCCTGAAGACACTGGAGGGTATAAATGTATCTCCAAACACCATTATATTGGGTGACTTCAACTACCCGAATATAGACTGGGAACATTACTCAAGCCCCAACTTTTTAGCCCAAAGGTTCCTGGAGTTCATAAATTCAAATGCCATGGAACAACTAGTCACCGTTCCCACAAGAGGAGAAAATATACTAGATCTCATCATCACAAACATGGGGACAAAATGCTCCACACCGGAAGTATATCCCCCATTGGTAAGATCAGATCATAAACTAATCTCACTGGAAATTCACATCCCGCCCCCAGCCCAAACAAAAAAGACCACAGTGAAGAACTTCTCTAAAGCAAACTTCACACTACTCAAGACTGGTGTGGTATCCTTCAAGGCCCCCGAGCCAGTGGAAACCACAACCCAAGCTGCGGAAGCCCTTACAAATGCCTTCTACGAACACCTCCAGGACTGCATGGATCAGGCAATCCCTAATAAAACCAAGACTCTTTCCACCAAGGGCAAACGTCCAGTCTGGTGGACCCCAGCCATAAACAAACTTTACAATAAGAGGAGAAAGCTGTTACATGATAGAGCAAAATCCATAAAAGAGAAGACACCCTTGATCATTATTAGTAAAAAAATACGAGCACTCATAAAATCATCCAAGGCCAACTTTGAGAGAAAAATTGCCATAGATTCAAAAGGCAATCATAAGGCCTTCTTCAGCTATGTTAGAAACCTGGGTGGAATCTCCCAGATATGCTCAGAATTAGTCCAAAATGATACAAAAATCACTGAACCCACAGACATTGCCAACATACTGGCGGACAGATTCAGTGCAAACTTCACCCCCCTCTCCCCCCCAAAAGGAGAGATAACTATCCCAGTGGAGTGTAGCCTCCCAGACATCTCAAATGCGCAGGTAAAAGCTGCTCTCTCTAAAGCTAAAAACACAGCATCAATGGGACTGGATGGTGTCCCCAGCTGTGTGCTACACAAACTCAATGAGGAACTAAACCCGCACATAAGGCAGCTGTTTAATCTTAGCCTTACCACAGGATACGTGCCCAAGGAGTGGCGTACGGCAACTGTGGTCCCACTCCACAAAGGCGGTGCCTCTACGGACCCTGGTAATTAACAAGCCTGGTCTGCAAAGCTATGGAGAGGATCATAATGGAACTCATAAACAAAGACATAGGGGACTTGCAGACATTGGACCCGACCCAGTTTGGCTTAGTCAAGGGCAGATCATGCCTTTTGAACTTGGTCGACTTCTTCGAAACAGTCACCAAGGCCATTGATGAGGGAAAGGCAGTCCATACAGCCTACCTTGACCTTGCAAAAGCTTTCGACACAATACCCCACTCAGGTATTATAGAGAAACTTACCAGCTTAAATGTAAACCCATATGTCACAAGATGGGTTGCAAACTGGCTAAAGGACAGAACCCACAGGGTCAGAGTTGCTGGCACCATGTCAGACTCCAAGCCGGTCACAAGTGGTGTCCCACAGGGCTCAGTCCTTGGCCCCTGTTGTTCGGCATCTACTTCTCAGAAGTACAGGCAAACATAGGAGGACTATGGCTGACAAAGTTTGCAGATGACTGCAAACTGGGCGCCATAGTGGAAAGTACATCGTACACAGATATCCTTCAGAGGGGTCTCACGGAAACTGATAGCTGGTGCCAGAGCCATGGCCTGAAGTTAAATGCCAAAAAATGTATAGTCATACCCTTTGGGAAAAACAAGGTAACCCCAAGCTACCATATAGGTGGCAATCCACTAAGCACAGAAGAGGTTATCAGGGACCTGGGGACCCAGGTTGACAGTGGCCTTTCTTTTGACACTCACATTGCTAAAGTGGTTAGAAAGACCTTCTACATTGCCCACCTGATCATGAAGGGATTCACATCCAGACCAAGTGAGGTCATTGTTCCCCTGTACTCTTCACTTATCAGACCAATGATCGAGTACAATGCCCCATTTGGGATGTATCTCACCCGACACCTGCAGCAATTGGAGAGACCCCAAAAGTTCCTCACCAAAAGGATAAAGGGATTCCAAAATCTGTCATATGCTGCCAGACTGAAGAAACTCCAGCTCTATTCAGTCGCATACCGTCTGCTCAGAGGTGACCTGTGCCTGACATACAAGGCCATGTCCAACCCGGAATTAATGGACATGCTCCACCTCAAAAAATCCAAATCTACCAGATCCACTAGAGCAAGCGACTTAAACCTTAGCACGGATATAAATAAGACATGCTGGAGGGATAGATTTGTCACTCAGAGACTCCCTATGCTGTGGAATAAAATCCCGGTCCATGTGAGGCAGAGCACCTCGCTGGCTCTGTTCAAGAGAAATCTTGACCGGTGGATGGGAGATCGTAGGTTTACCCCGGGAATCATCTCTGTGTCACTGCTGGACAGAGGCAAAACAAACTAATGGGCACAATATTTTTTAACATAAGGGGTGGCGTAAGCCACAAAACTTTGGGCTAGGCTTATAAATGCCTTAGGGCAGATAGCCTAGTATAAACCTATGAACCTATTATATTCATTTCATGGATACATATCACTATTCTATTAATTTATTTGCATGATATTTAGATATCTATAGTCCTAGAATAATTTTCACCTAATTCTTATTTGATATACTTCTCTACACTTGCAATATAGAGTTCAGATAAATATAGCATTGATGTATACACCATAACACAAATACATTGTAGGTATTTGTGGATTAATGATGACATGATATCCATCAACTAGATGCTATAGAAAGGGCATCATCAATTATGAGCTTATCAGTATTATATATGTATTTATACTTATTTATATATTTTTTATTCAATTAAATGTGATTATATTGATTATATTGATAGTGCATTTTGAATATAAATAATTGTATGAAATAGTTGTATATTAACAGCTTATAAAACAGCTCAAGATTTATCATAAATAGTAAATGTCACAATATGCTGCTGATAAACTATTTAATTGGTTTCCAGTTTGAACCAATTGAATAATTAAAGTTTTTAATGTAATTGGGAGTGATATAAAAGGATGTTAAGAGCACCTGTATAATGAATCTGAAGAAGCGTGCCTTTTTGGATGCACGCGAAAGCGCTCATTTCGTTGTAACAATTAAAGTGTGGATTTTTACATGGTGGCTTGACTCCATTTCTTACATTCCTGCTGCTCTTTTTATTTGTGGCGTCACCTTTGAGGGACAGGTCTGCGTTTCTTTCCTACAGATTTACAAAACCAAAAATGTTATAGAAGGGACAGTCTCCTTAAACCCATATGCAGGAAGATTTGTCCCACACAACCCCTCTTACGTAACATAACAGACTTTAAGGTCACACCAAAATGGGGAAAGGAGGGGTAGTAACTGAAAACTCAGGCAAATGAGTTTTAGATTAAACAAATTACTTCTATTTCAGCATATGTATGCAGTATAACACCATAAACATGGTAATTACCTTTTTACAAGATGTGGCTGCATTTTATGCCATTTTACTGTTCTGTAATTTTACAACTCATACCATACTGAGCACTGAAAAAGTATTTTTTGATAACCAGCCTAATGGGTACCCATACCTCTCAACTTCTTTGGCTAAGAATTCTGGAAAAAGTAAAAAATGAAAAACACCAAAATAACAGTCCAGCACCAGAACAACATGAACTGCATGACACATTTAATAAACCTAACAGACTGAAACATAGAAAGTCCCACTCAAGAAAGTTTTTTTTAGCATAATGCTTTCATTCTGTTTTAATCATAGTAACTTCTTCAGAAGCAAACAAATATGCATTCATTTCTGTTTTTCAAAATGTTAAGTTTTTTAGAAAGTCAAAAATAAAGGCTTGAAATCAGAGACAGGTTTTAAATATTACTCTAATTAATGTAAAAAAATTACTAGAACAGTGAGTTTGGCATCAATTTACATTTTCTGAACAAAAATAAGTATAAAACTCTCATGTCTGACATTACTGACCAACTGTAATCTTCAGTGATTGATCAGAAAATCATACATTTTATGAAGGATAGGGCAACAATATGAATCAAAATTGGGAATAAATGACAGGCGTGTTATACCTACTAATGTTTTATACAACACTATGTTGGGTCTGCTATTGATTTTCTATAGCTATCACTATGCTACTTGACATCTACAGTTGCAGTTATGTCAAACATATTCAGCTACTTTAGTCATAGACTCGGAACAGTACAGATGCATTTTTGTTTGTTTGTTTGCTTGCTTGTTGTTTTTTAGTTTTACTTTCATGGCCATGTCTGGCATGAGAGACCCATTCTGGGCAATCGGAAGGCTACTTTGCAGGATTTATTGACAGAAAGGGGGTCCTTCATTGGGATGTACAACCTGTGGATGTAACTAGATGTGACCTATGGGAAGACACCATGAGACAGAATGCCATACTTAGCTGTGACCATCTGCAGGGGAAGAGAACGGAGATACTTGCTAGTAATGTTAGCATTGATTTCTTTGTGGTGCCTGTTTTGGCTAATACATTGTTTTGCTATGTACATATTCATTATGTTCTGTTGTATCACATATGTAGACAATGATGGAGTGTGCAAACAATCACTATTCAGGAAGAACTGGATGCCAAACTTGTTTCTTTTATAGTGCGTGTATTATATAACCAGGGAGTCCTCATTACTGTGACTCTGTTTAGCTTTTATCAGGTAACTGCTGCTGTGTTATAGCATGTCACATGAGCGCCATATTATAAAACAAAACCGAGAAGCAGCACCACCAAATTCTAGCTCGTATATGTGGGAGGTCACCTTAAGCTTGTACTTGCCAGCTATGAACATTAGGAGTTAATATATAACTTTTTATGTGCTAGAGCTTATTGAAATGGTTCTGCTGGAAGCAAAACAATAACTGAAACAATTCAAAATAATAAGTAATAAATGGACTGACAAACAGTAAACTCTTGCTATTTTTTAAATACTAAAGTTTTAATTTGTTAGGATAAGCTATGGGCACTGATGATAGAACTGAGGAGCAGTGAAAAAAATAAATATGTAAAATGTATAAAGAGCTGTTTGTCACCTTAAGCATCACCAGAATTAGTAGTCCTGACTATGACCCAAACAACTTGAGTTTGACTAGCATCCGCTTGGTTACTGGAAGGGACAAGATGGGGGCAGTACAAGTGAGCATCTTATGCTGGCTTGCCCATCTTGGAGTTTTTAATACCATGGTAAATAATATTTAATAGTAGTCATAATATGTTTCTAGCATCATCTCTCTTTTAGCTTAAGTATAGAATACTTTTTCTACTTTATTGCAAATGATTTTTAATATCAGTAATAACTAATTATTCTTTAAATTGTCACACATTTTTAGTTATTAATATTTTTTTTATTTAATTTATATTGGGTTATTAATTTGTTTTTAAGTATTGGTTTTAGTGTTATCCTATATGGAATGTTCACTACTTTTAAAAGGACACTATTTTTTCTGTCCCACTCTGGCCAGCACTAAGTTGATGTACATTTCCTGGTTTAACTTACTCATTAAATGTACATATAAGGTTGTATTTTTGTTTTAATTTTGGTTTACTTTTTTACTATGCATATTGATTAGTTTTAGTAAGATTTTTTGTAGATATATATTTTTAGGATTCTTGTACACAGATCTGAAGAAGTCTAGAAGGATGAAAGCGATCTTTGTTAACAATAATTTATGGAGATAGATTATGTTTTGGATAATGTAGTTTTTTCTGGATGGCAAAATATAATTTTTTTGATTACCAAATGGTCTAATGTTTAAATATTTCCAACCATGTCTTATAATGTCTTTGATAAATTCATAGACTTTGTTTAATAATAATCTGTTGAATAAGAAGTACCACAACATTATTAATTTTATTTAAAGTGCCTAAGATTCAAATTCTTAAGACATTAAAGTAAGTAGGGCAGTACCAGCTCGAATATCACACTGATAAGGATGGAGGAAAGGATTTAAATTTGTTAAAATGTATACTATTACACTTTGTTTTACAACAAAATAAAACATTCCCATACCTGATAACAGGTATATAGTCAGAAAGCATTGATTCAGGCTTAGTGTCTACTGAGTGGCTCATAACTACAGTTATCCCACTCCACGGGGGGGGGGGGTCCACCGTGGATCCTGGGAACTACTGCCCCATCAGTCTGATGAGTCTGCAAGGCCATGGAACGTATTATCGTGGAACTTATAAACAAAGACATTGGCAACCTTCAAACACTGGATCCCACCCAGTTTGGGTTCGTGAAGAGTCAATCTTGTCTCCTGAATCTGATTGACTTCTTCAAATCAGTCTCTGGAGCTGTGGACGAGGGTAAGGCAGTCCACACAGCCTATATGGACCTTGCCAAGGCCTTCAACACCACTCCCCACTCTGGAATCATAGATAAACTTACTAAGCTGGGCATTAATCCCTACGTCACTCAATGGGTTGCCAACTGGCTTATTCCTGGTACCACTCTTGTTTGGCATCTATGTCTCTGAAGTACAGGCCAACACTAAGGGACTCTGGCTAACAAAGTTCGCAGATGATTGCAAACTGGGAACCATTAATGAATCCCCAAATGATGTGGATATTCTACAAAAGGGCCTTACAGAAACAGATGCTTGGTGCCAGAGCCATGGGCTCAAGCTCAATGCCAAGAAATGTATAGTTATCCCCTTTGGGAAAAAAGATATACCCGTGAATTAGCACATAGGTGACAGTACACTAAACACTGAAAGTGTGATAAAAGACTTAGTGACACAGGTGGACAGTGGTCTCACCTTCGATAACCACATCACCACAACAGTCAGGAAATCCTTCTATGTGGCACACCTCGTCACTAAGGGCTTTTCATCCAGAAAAAAGGAGGTCATTGTCCCACTGTACTCATCCCTCATTAGACCCATTACAGAATACAATGCCCCATTTGGTATGTACCTTTCAAGACATCTGCAACAACTAGAAAGGCCGCAGTAATACCTCACTAAAAGAATCACAGGCCTAAAGCAGATGCCCTATGCTGACCATCTAAAAAAACTCCAGCTATACTCTGTCGCATATTGTCTACTCAGAGGCAATCTCTGCTTAACATACATGGCCATGTCAAACTCAGAGCTGTTGGACATGCTACACTTAAAGAAATCGCAGCCTCAGAGCCACATGCTCCAGGGATCTAAACCTTGTCATCACAATAAACAAAACATGCTGGATGGATAGGTTCCTGACCCAGGGACTCCCCAGACTCTGGAATAGATTGCCCATACATGTCAAGCAGAGCACCTCTTTGGCCCTCTTCAAAAGGAACCTTGATGATTGGATGGGAGATAGGAAATTCACCCCCGGGATAACGTCAGTCACCCTGCTAGACAGAGGTCCAGGGAAGTAAATATTGTGGGAAGAAATAGCCAGGGAATTGTTATGGCTAGGCTTGTATAGGCCCTAGGGCAGATAGCCTAGTACCAACCTATGAACCTATGATAAGGATGGAGGAAAGGATTTGAATTTCTTAACATGTATACCATTACACTTTGTTTTACAACAAAATAAACCATTCCCATACCTGATAACAGGTATATAGTAAGAAAGTTTGGGATGAAACTATCACTTTGTTTATTTTTTTGTTTTCTTTGGATCACTTGTCTATGTGTTTAATAGAGGATTTTTTGAATGGAAACAGACTGTCTACCATGCTTAGATTACTTCTGAATGCCTACTAGAGTTAATAATTCTGTATAATATTAATAATATTTAAAAAATGTTATTTTTTGATTTATGACATTTTTTAAGTTAGCTACTTCCGCTATAATTTTCTGATATTTCTGCTTTTTAATATATAGTGATTAACTAGACATATAGGAATTGCAAAATTTCCACACAGAGAAGTTTCTTACACTGTTTGTTTGGTTTTGGAGTGGGTCATTTGAGACTTAGGGGATACCATGGAAATAACTTGTTTTTTTATCAGTACGATATCCTAACCATCTCAAATGTTAGCACAGCAAAAGCAGTTCTCAAGTGGAGATTAAACAACAAACAACTACCAAATAACTAAATCCTTGGCTAATTCACCTTTCTGCAAGGTGATTTGGAGACACACAGAATTAGCTGACTCTGGCACAGAAATGTATTCACCTGGTTGCAGCATCGATAAAGTTGCTAGAAGCCCCAAAAGTGCTGACTGAGTGTTACTCCTCTATAGGAATAATCTCAGCTACTTAATTTCTGATACAAAAAACCCACAGCCATTGCAGAGGGAATCAGTAAGTAATAACTGTAAAACTTTGTAAAGGCATGCTGTTATTGGTGGCATGTTTTTATTTCCCTCCAGGAAGAGTTGATTCTGTGGCAAACAAGGTACTATACTGGTTCTTTGAATATCATGTTCTAACTCATTGTCATGGGTGACCTTAACACTGATTGTAAAAAAAATCCACTGACTCATAATGTCATTTTGTTTTACATCTTTATGATTTTACAGTAATTATGTCACTCAGAATACAGGATGCTAAAACCTTAGGTTGGGAGAGTACACTGGACTGGATTGCTGATCTTTCTAAAATGCAATACACTGGCTAGTGTTATGAAAGATATCATCACCAATCACTTACCAACTTCTGTAGCATGGATCACATAAAACTCATTAACATCCAGAGATGCTGTTTTTTTTAAACATGGACAGCTTTATTTAACTATGTTTAACTCTGACCTTTACTCCATAGACTGACTACCCCTTTATTCCCTATATATACCCCTTTATATTCTCTCTCTGCACTTGTACTTGCTTTATATAGTGATCACTATTGTTTTTGAGCATATTTAAAGCATTTATTTAATTCTGTGGCAAAAATAGTCATTTCCATGTTGGCTTTTTAAATTCTGTGCACATCCAAATCACCTTGCAAAAGGGTGACTTAGCCAGGGATTTAGTTATTTGGTAGTTGTTTGTTGTTTAATCCATATTTACTAACTGCTATTGCTGTACTTTTATATTAAGAAATTCCAGGATAATCCATCTTGTGACAGAAGATGCTTACCTGGTCTCTCTGAGTTGGGAAGCACTCCAGGAAGCTGAAAGTGTTGTTGTTTATTGGCTAGAGGGCATATGAGTCAGTTTTCAAACTTTTTTCTCTGCTATAAATCAGGCAAATTTGCACGGAGCTGCCTACCGGGCAGTAGCAGTTAGCAGTGTCATATATAGTAGCAAACAGATAGACAGTAAAATTTCCCTCTAAATTTAGGATTAGGTCCAAAATCTGTTAAACAATGTGGAATTGTACAGAAGTAAACGTAGAGCAGCTAGCTTATGCATCAAATAGTAGCCCCATAACCTAGCATTATATAACAGCTTGCCCTTAACCCTAGAAACTAGATTGTATATTGAATAGCACTACCATATCCTAGACCCCAATTAAAACCCAATCCTTAATCCTAAACAGCCCACCCTATTACAGGACCAGACAACAGGGATATGCAATTTCTAAATGTCTCTGTGGCCAGCTTGGTGGCCTGTATCCTAAGGCAATGTAGCAGTTGTCTCATGTTCTCAGACAACCAGCTAATCTTTAAAGAAAATAACGTGGTATGAGAGAGATGTCAATACACAACTTCCTTGAAGGCAAAAATTTTGTGTACAAACGGGTTTGTCAGGAATACTCACACTACATCTGTCAGACATGCAGCTTACATTACACACAGTAGTATAGCTAGGGAGGGGCAAGAGGTGCAACTGCCCCAGGCAAAAGGTGTACAGAGGTGCAATCAGCTGATCCAGATCTTTCTTTAAAGCAATATTGGCTTTTAAAAGCCAATATTGCATTTGCAGTCAACCTGAACACTGTAGCTCACTGTGCTTGGTCTAAACTGTGGCACCTGCTTGCTACACTGTAGCAAAACTGGTGGTAAATGGTCCCACCTTCACAGATCAGGGTGACACAGGACATCTCCTGGCTGATAAATTCAGCTCAGCCTTCACCCCTACTCCCCTCATCTCCACTAGGTAAAATCCCCTCCAACATACTTCCTCAGCTATCATCAGGGACCAGGTGCTGGCAGCACTAGCTAAAGCCAAGAATATCACCTCCATGGTGCCATCAACATCCCTGGGTGCTTCCAGAATAGTCTAAAACATTACCTATCAGGACCACTTGAGGCACTCTTCAACTACAGCCTTGAAACAGGCTATGCTCCAAGTGAATGGAGGACTGCAACAGCCATTCCTCTCCACAAGGACAGATCATCAACCAGTCCAAGTAACTACAGACTCATCAGTCTAACAAGCCTAATATGCAAAGCCATGAAAAAAAATGTTGTGCAAATGATAAACAAAGACATTGGCAACTGACAGACACTGGAGCCATCCCAATTTGGCATTGTTAAGGGCACATCATGCCTACTTACTCTGTTAGACTTTTTTGAGAGGGTTACCAATGCAGTGGACAAGGGTAAAACAATGCATACTGTGTATCTTGACCTGGCTAAGGCATATGATACAATACTTCACTAAGACATTGTTGACAAGCTCTCTGAACTAGGTGTAATTCCTTACATAACTCACTGGATTGCCAGCTGGCTCACAGATAGGATCCAAGAAGTCAGGATTAGTAAGACCTCCTTCACCAAGAGACCAGTCATCAGCAGAGTACCCCAGATCTCTCTACTGGGTCCACACCTGTTTGGCATCTACTTCTTGGACATCAAGGCTAATGTTCAAGGCCTCTGATGCCAAAGCAATGGTCTAAAACTCAATGCCAAAAAAATTATTATAATGCCCTTTGGGACACTGTCAACCCAAGTTAATTACTCCATTGATAAAATGGCCCTAAGAGTCGAACCAGTAGTAGGTTATCTGGGAATATATGTAGACAGCAATCTGGCCTCTGACCAAGACATAGCTAAGATAATAAGAAAATCATTCTCCCTCTCAACTTATAGGTAAGGGTATAGCATCTAGGTCCAAGGAAGTTAAGTACCACTCTACTTGGCTCTTATCTGACCTATCATTGAATACAGCATCTGTGTGACCTGATAACATCCCAATCGGTGTCCTACATGGGCTCCAACAAGAATAAGCAACACCATTGGGTACTCTTTTCAGTCATAGTCCAAGCACTGGCTTCATCACAGCTGAATGGAAAATGGTCACCGTTATTCCTTTGCAGAAAGGTGGTGCTTCCACTGACCCTGGGAACTATAGACCTATTAGCCTGACTAGCCTTATCTGCAAGGCCATGGAGCGAATCATCATGGACCTTATCAACAATGATATAGGTAATCTCCAAACACTTGATGCTACTTGGTTTGGATTTGTCAAAGTGAGATCATGCCTGTTAAATCTGGTGGACTTCTTTGAGACAGTCACCAAGGCCCTGGACAAGGGGAGATCCATCCATGCAGTCTACCTAGACTTAGCCAAGGCATTTGATGCTATCCTCCACTCAGGCATCATTGACACTCTTCTAGCTAGGTATCAACCCTTATATCATTAGATGGGTCGCTAACTGGCTCACTGATAGAACCCATACAGTCAAAATAGGGAAATCCACCTCCAACAGCAGACCTGTAACCAGTGGTGTTCCACAGGGATCAGTCCTGAGACCTCTACTGTTTGGAATCTATTTCTCTGAAATACAAGTGGCTGACAAAGTTTGCTGATGACTGCAAAGTGGGAGTGGTCAAAGAATTTCCAAATTATGTCAACATCCTACAAGAGGGTCTTACACAAACAAATGATTGATGCCAAAGTCAATGCCTTAAACTCAGTGCAAAAAATGTATTATCATCATCCTTTTTAGTAAGAGCAATGTTCCTGCTAACTACCACATCAATAGCAACACCTTAAGTACGCACTCAGTGGTGAGAGACCTGGGTACACAGGATGACAGCAACCTTATTTTGACCACCATGTCTCCAAAGTGGTAAGAAGGGCATTCTATATTGCTCATGTCATAAGTAAGGACATTGCCTACAGAAAAAAAGAAGTTATAACCTCTCCGTGCTCTTCCCTCATCAGGCCAATAATTGAGTACAACATCCCTTTTGGAATGTACCTTTCCAAGCACCTGCAGCAATTAGAGAGACCACAAAGGTTCCTCACAAGGAAAATTCAACGTCTTCAGCATCTGTCCTATGTGGATCATCTGAAATCACTGCCACTTTATTCTATTTCATACAGACTACTCAGAGGCGATCTCTGCCTTACATATAAGGAAATCTCTGACCCTGCTTTATTGGAAATGCTGCATATCCACAAGTCAAATGGTACATGGGTTACTCGTTCTAAAGACCTTAAGCTGGTATGTGACATTAATAGAACCTGCTGGAGGGACAGATTTGTCTCCCAGAGGTTACCACACCTTTGGAACAGACTTCCACTTCATGTCAAACAGAGCACCTCATTGGTCCTCTAAACGCAGTCTGGATGATTGGATGGGTAACTGTAAATTCACCCCAGGGGTTCCACCTGTGTCCCTTTTGGACACGGGCAATAAGTGCTGATTGTGGAAATAAGGGTCAAACTTGGCTATGCTTATAAGGGCCCTACAGCTATTAGCCTAGTAACTTCCTGTGATCCTATGATGCAATGATACAATGTTCCCTTTTGCATGTATCTAACTAGACACTTGCAACAGTTGGAATGCCTACAAAGGTTTTTCATCAGGAGAATTCAGGGCATTAATACCCTGGCCTATACTGATTGCCTAAAGGCTTTTTCTCTGTATTCAGTCTCCTACAGGCTACTGACAGGTTATCTTTGCCTGGCTTTTAGGGCTTCCTTAGACCCAACCCTGATGGATCTGTTGCACATGTGCAAAATAAGCAGCACAAGAAACACTAGATCCAGGGATCTGAACTTCGGTTGTGATATTATAAATAGAACATACTAGAGAGACAGATATGTGTCCTAAAGGACTCCTGCACAATGGAGTAGGCTCCCCATCCACACTTGGGGGTTGTGGGGAATGAAGCCTCCCACTTAAATTTGTGTTTATTTATTTATTTATTTTTTTTACGGAGCAGTGAATTTTTCCCCTGGGGAAAAAATTTGCTGTTCCGTTTGTTCAATATTTTGTTGTTTAGATATTATCGGTACGATGAAATAGCATTCGCTTATTTTCATCGTACAATAATATAATATAGACGCTATAAAACATCCCTTCAAATCAGGTAATTCTAAATTACCTTGATCTGTTGGAAGGATCAGCTTATCTCACTTGATTATTGCCTTCTTCCCCCAGATAAATTCCTTCATCTCGTTATTAATTACTGTCCACAACTTCCCCTCTGATTGATAAAAATATGCCTGACCTGTATATAAAACCGAAATGATTAAAAACATTTTCATTGCTTGTACCTTGCTATCCATATTCATAAACACAAGCTTCCAGTTTCTCAGTTTTTGTATAAACTTTTGTTTATTCTCTTCTCACATATCCTTAGCTGGCATAACAGAATCCTTTTTAACCTGTACTCCTAAATACTTAATTTATCATGTCCCCATAAATATGGGGGTTGACAAACCATTTCATGCATAGGTACACAGTGCACATCATAACCTTTGTTAAGGTTAGGTTCCTTTGATATAGAAACAGGCATTCATAGTTCCATTATGAAAAAGTGGGTCATCAGTCTTAACTAAATCGCTATCAACCCATTGTCTTTCTTTCACCTCTTTCAAATATTCTTGAGAAGTTTATGCACTAGTGGTTACTGCAGTATTTAATAAATTCCAACAAGTTTTAAAAACCTAAGATGGCTTCAGGCATAAACATGCCACATTCCTCCTATTGGTTGTGGAGTATATATATAATTTCAAAAGACCTTGGCAAATCTGTTGGTGAAATTTTCCTTGATTTCTCAAAAGACTTTCACAGAGTCACTCTAGGCTTACAGAAACACTGGTTAGTTATGGCCTCATGGTTAATATTGCCAAGTAGTTCACTAACTAACCAACCATTAGAAAACAGGCTGTTAGATAGAATGGAAATTATATCTTCCTCCATGCCTGTGAATGTTGAAGTTCTAAAGGGGCCTATTTTCTTCACAAAATTCATGAATGACATGGAAAATGTAGTAGTTCAAAGCTTATCCAGTAAGCTGATGTCTCTGCAGTTGTCCTAGCCAGCCACTCATTGGAGTCTGGTAACACCAAACTTCAAACTTGCTTCACTCTCTCCAGGTTTAGCACAGGGTTTCATGTTTACACTATAACGCAGGCATAAGAAAATCTATGTTTTTATCTAAAATAATTAAGTCTAACTATGCTACACCCTTTATCCTTTCCATAAGTGAATTCTTCTTGCCTCTAGTTGATCCAAGACTTAATATCACTTCCTGGAGTCTTAGAGGAAGTCAGACAACTAAACCTAACGAGGAATTCACCTAAGTAATTTTTTTGTTTATATTTTTGTTAACCAATTAAAATGTCATTTGAACAATGTTGCTACTAAGACCAAACAGAACTTTGCTGGTTATGTGACGCCCCTGCACTGGCCCAGTAATCAAGGAGCCTCAATCCTCACCACTGGCAGCAGTGAAGGTCGTACACAATGGGAGGATTACAAGTACTCTTACAGTAACGTACAATTTCCCTTAAGAGCACACAGAGATGACAGTCAGTCTGGGGATTTATACAGTACTGTATGTTATGTACTGAGCTTCAAGAATGTAACCACATCATACCCTGCTTGGAACACAGAAGATTCCCCACATCCCCAATAAGACTCCCCACTGGCAGAGCTATAGAGTTGAGTCCTTAACCAGTGTTTGAAGCTAAGTCCTCACAACACTCTCTCTGTCCAACCAGTGCTTCATGTTCCTGCCCAAGTAGCTGACACACACACACACACACACACACACACACACACACACACACACACACACACACACACACACACACAACATACACACACTCTTTGAGATTTGATTTATACACAAACACACACCTGGGAAAGGCTGGCACATGTTTACTAGCTATGCCCCCTTCTGCCCAGACTATAAGGTAGTTATCACTGCCACCAGAATCCCTTATCAGCTACTTTAAGGCCCTTCCCAAATGGTGACCAATCCTACTGTGTAATGTTACTTTTATCCAAATGGTAAGTGTGACCAAGACTTGCAAAGCTATTTGGGAGTGGCCTGTATAGTGTCACCAAATACATATGCAAGTACTCTTAGAGTTTAACTAGATCTCACAAATATCAGCCACAAAGATAGGTTTAAATATGTTTAATAATAAATAATAAAAGAACAAGACGATACCCAATCAACACAGTATACTACAAAGTTCAAAATCACAGGAAATATTTTAAAACAACATTGCAGGCCAGTCTCAAATAAATACAGAAAACATCTAAACTAATCTTTTCTATATTCATAGCTATATCTAAGAGATACTATGACCTAAGATTTACTTACAGACAACAGACAGGCAGAAATGCTGAGTGATGGATGTTTCCAGGTCAAAGACAAAATACAAAATGCCCAATCTCTCTCTGAGAGAGTTCTTAAATTAATGTCAAATATTACTGCTGGGTCAGCTTGGATGACATCACTCTTTGTCACCTGCTTTCAGTTCCCAGGCTAACAGAAACTAACATCTCTGTGTTAAAAATACACATCTCCCAGATGTTTGCTGAGAGCTGGAAGTCATAAAGCAATACAACAGTTTACATTTTAAACCTACTAATTACTTTTCTCCAAGACAATAGAAAGAAACTTCTAGCTCTACACATCCTGTCTCCTTGCTGAATTAAATAATTTTTATAGCACATCGTAAAGCACTCAACTTATTTTCTTGAAGTTTTGTAAGTTAATCTTCTGTGTTCCAGCAGGGTATGCTGTGGTTACATTCTTGAAGTTCAGTACATAACATACAATTCTGTATAAATCATATCAATATTCACAAATGACATATTACAGTTCTGTATAAATCATATCAATATTCACAAATGACATAGAATTATTTACAAAATTCCAGATAGCTGGGGTGGCAGAGTCACAGGTTATACAAAAGTAAGACTTTTGGTACTGATAAAGTCAGGGTCGCTACAGCAAATTCATATTTGCTATCATTCTTCAGTTTTCTGCACATCCCTTTACTGGACTGTCGCTGCCTTTGAGATACAAGCCAGAGCAGCAATACAATATCCAAGCAGGCCATTGGCCATCATGAAATAGCACATCCCTGTCTGCTTCTGCACAGCCTTTACCCACTGTCTTACTGTCATACAGTTAAGTTTCACACAGTAGCTTTTTTTCCATCCTGAAACTCTCACACTTTGTTCTTTTGTTTTAAATTGTTTTTCAACATCACACCTGCTGTTCATCAAGCCTCCCACAATCAAACATCACCCATTAATTTCCCTACCCAGGAATTAGTTATTGAAGCTATGGACATGGCACTGTATGCTTCTCTATACTTGCAGTAAATTTTAGACAGAAATATGTCTACAGCTGAATTTTACTTCAGCATGTGTTGTCAACCAAATGTTTCTGTATGGAAATGTCTTACCATCTAATGGCTTGAACCCTGCAATTTGGATACTTGATACTCAAGGAATTTGATCTCAGCCACATGTAGGGATACAGCACTTATATGTTATTGACTATGTCCAGTAGCTTGTTATATAATACATATTTAATAAAATGCAATATTATTATCACCTGACTCATTTACATTCTTCTTTATTCCGTTGCATGCTGCTCTCGCCCTGATTACAAGTTTTTATTACTGGACTTTCTGCATACTGACAATTGTACATTTTTTTATTTATGCCAATAGGCTTCTAATCCCATCTTAGGACGTACAATCATTCAGTCATTCACTGAGTCAGTACAATGAAAAATACCATGTTACTGGAATGAGACAGAATCAGTCACAAATAAGGTTGAAAAATACCTAAAAACTTGTTTTGGCATTTGTAATAATACCAAGTAATACAAAACAAGGCTCCTACCCATATCTACAGTGTACTGCCAAAAAGTAATGTTAAAATTTTGATTCTGATGAAGTCTCTAATTATGTGAAGAGACAAAAGCACTTAATCCTGTGCAGTTATTAAACTGGCATTCTTGTGAAAGTGGTTGGCATCCTGTTCTCTGTAATAAAATACCACTTAAGTAAGACCAATTAAAAGTAAGCTTGCATCATTCAAAGTACATGGAGAAAAATAGACTGTACTAAGGTGTATGGGTTACTTAAAAATAGGGATGTGCCATGCTTCCCAAATGTGGTGCCATTATCTGAAATGTTATTTTTCATATATTTAACTATGGTGGCTTTGTTTATTGTGCAACCACTAAATGGTTTGTAACCAGGCAGGACACTTTACTGTAGTCCTATCACTTTGACATAGGCTTCTCAGTTTGTTCTCATTATTTTTACTTTTACACTCGCCACCCCATTCTGCTTTGAAACTAGATGCTGTATTTATTGCTCCTTTACTGAGAGAAACTGAGTTATATTACTTTCCTTCCTGGAATTACTCAGCCCCCAACCCTATCCCATCTGTTTTCTTTACATCTCTGACATTACATTTACTTGTTTGTTTCCTTAAGTGAACACCAGCTGACTTGGATATGTCCTTTGTTTTTCTTGAATATGAAATGCTTTCTTGAAGTCCATCTGTTCTGCTCCCTTGCTGTTCTTCCCTTTTGTCTTACTGTACTGCACTTGCTTACAAACATTCCTGGCTTTCTTTTTCACTGATTGCCTGATCTTTTTTTTTTCCCCTGTTGTTCCTGTCACCCTTAACCCCTGTGTCTCCAACAGTTATTTAATAGTGCTCTAAGTGACATAAAATGAATAAATAGCGCAAGATGAAGCTGAAAAATACTGAACCTGAAATATACCAAACCAAATGTCATTGGAGAAGAGGGGAGTGGGGTTATCACCCTATATTCTTGACTTCAAGTAACTACCTCTAGAGTCATTTCCATATAACTCGAGAGCCATTGCATCTCCGTTTGGCCACAACTGTCTTCTTCTGTATTCCTTTCCTTAAACACTATGCCACACACAACTTAAGCAAGTGCAAACACAGATACATACATGTAGACGGACAGATAGGCAGGCAGACAAATGGACATACAGACAAGTGGACAGACACACCTATTTAGACAGAAGAGATGATAATGGTGCCTTAGTTTTACATCAGTAGCTAAGTACTGGCTGATCTGTAATGAATGAGCATGTATGTGATACCATGACAAGCTTATCTACTGTATTTCCATCAAAGCATGGCCACGGCAGTGAGGACAGGGCTATAGTAGTACGTACATCTCTCTCTGTGTCTTATTTTTTGTATGGAAGCATGTGTGCAAGCTAGTCCTGCACAAACTGATTTCCCATTAATAAATTGATGCAGTCATGAAATAATTGTTCTGTGTAAAGAAGGACATGCCCAGTTGAATGAATCTGTCTTTCTACTTTCATTCTTTCCATTGTTATCAGCACTGCGAAGGTTGATCTTTTTCATTATCTCCTCTGTCATTACAAGTCTACTATGTCTTTTTTCAATCTGTATTCATGAGTACTGTAAAATAATGTACAATATAAAAATAATAATGCAATGACATTCAGCTGTATTCATGGGTACTTTAAAATGACAGCGTATGAAAATAATAAAATAACATTCAGTTGCACTCATGAGTAGCTGAATAATCTTCACTTGTCTCTGCGTACTGCAACCTTGCTGCTTTGTTTTTATTTCTCTGCCCATTGTCTTTATTATGACAACTGTTTTCCTTCTTTATATAGGTTCTTAGGCAAGTGCTTGGCTAGCTGCCCTTGCAGGCCATTTTAAGCCTAGATAGTTTCCTTTTTTGTGCTTAGAATAACTTATCCCATTTGTTTATAGATTGGCCTTATCCATCCCATGGTCGATAATTATATATTAGCCCTAAAGAGAATAACTGGTCAGACCATATATAATTTGAGAGGACCCATGCATGGGATAAAGCATTTAGGAGCTGCATCTATCCATTAGTAGTACAAGGGGCAGTTCTGAGGTAAACTTAGTTTCCTGTCCATAGATTTAAGTTGTGAGTGAAACATACTAAATAAAAATATTAAAAAATATATTTCTTGCTAGTGACAGTCTTTCTTTCCTTTTTCCTGGTTTCAGATCTTTGCCACTTACAGTTGTATTATGTACTAGTAAAGTCCTTTTTTCTTTGAAATCTGTTTGATAAGTAAGAATCTTTTTGTTTTTAAATATTTAGCACCTTCCGGAAAGAATCACATGGCAGTTAAACTGAAAGCCACCTACATGGTCCATTGGCATAATAAAAAGTAAGTTGTCATGTCTGGATATTCTTTACAATTATGAAGGATCTGTGTAAAATCTCACTAAATAGTCTGACAACTTTGGTGACAGCACAGTCCCTTCTGCATTCAGCATCATAGTATGTTTGTTTCTGAACTTTGCAATGTTGTTTTAGTTTCATATTACTTTATTATAGCCTTGTATGTCTGTTATTTGTTTTCTTTTCCAGGGCTGGATTCATAAAGGTCCCATAGAATACAGTGGAGCACAGTGGTAATGGGGAAATAGTGCATTAATGATGAGCAATCTGTTGCACAAGCCTGACTGATCACATGCAAACAATTAAGAGAAAACACCAATCTAGTCAGAGAAAAGCTAATACCACTCTCAAAAATGATCTGCAAGAATGTGTGACTGTGCCCAGAAAACATGCAAATGTTCATGGCTGTTTGAAGCTCTGTGGTATGGCCTCATTCGGTACAGCGAAGTGGAATACAGTGGCACGTCTGCCACTTGCAGAATGAGGAGTGCTAGCCAAAGCATGACAATGCCCTTATTTTGATGCATACTATACTGTATAGGGAGGTGCATAAATCAAACAAACATAAACGCACTTATTTATGCACACCCACACAAAGACTTACATATGGACACAAAAAGACACACACATAAAAGGGCATATATATACACACACACAAAAAGCAATGCATGCACACACACACACACACAAAAGCATGTATATACAGATATAAAAAGGCATACACACACACGCACACACAAAAGCATATATATGTAGTTACAAAAAGGCATGCACTTACACGTAAACACATGCACACACACGCACACACAGGAAAAAGGCAAGCAGCAAGGATGTTTGCTTGGCAGAGCCCTTTTTAATAATTCAGAAATGTTTATCTGTTGAAAGACATTGAGTTGATGGTGGGGAATAAAAGCATGTGAAGGTGTCTGAGGATAGCACCAGCAGACTTGAGAAGGCAGAAGGGAATGTACACTGATGTGGATTTATACTACTTACAGGGATGGAACACTTGAAAAGGTAAACAGATAGCTATACGGAACATGACTGGATAACATGGTGGAGTGTGGATCATGTACAAGAAGTGGACATGTGGAAAGAGCACAATAGACACGTATAAAGAGGGGTGTTAGCTGGCAGATTATAATTCCTAAGAGTCAGCAGTTCTGACAGAATGCTGGAAGAGATCCCTCTACACCATCCTGCTGTGCTGGTCTTTGTTGTTACTTTTATTACTGCACTGATGGCTGACATAATCCAAAAGGTCTATCAACATATGTAGCACAATACATAGAGCAGAATACAGTCACCATAACCTGACCTCTACTCATCTTTTGGTTCACACCCGCCAATATGGCTCTAGCTATGCCCTAGATGACCCAGGTTTGAAAGCTGGACTGGGTACCACAGATGCCAGCTTGGGAGAGACAGGAGAAAATAATCAGTTCCAGCTCACTTATTCCAGAGAAAGATGTTGACATAGTCCTGCTGCAACAGATTCATGGGGGGGGGGGGGCAGGTGCTGCTGCTCAGCCTACCAGAGAGTGCATAAACACCCTGGAAAGCTTGTTTCAGTGGTGGTGAGTAATGCTCCAACATATGTACAATAAATACTTTACTTAACTCAATAACTTTGTTTTGTAAATATACCTACTGAAAGGCTCCACTTTATTCACATACAACGAGCAGTGTGCCTCAGGGCTCTGTCCTGGGGCCCCTCCTGTTTGGCATATACTTCTCAGAAGTACAGGCAAGCACTGAAGGGCTGTGGCTGACCAAGTTTGTGGACGACTGCAAGCTGGGTGCTATAATAGAGTCTCCGGCCGACATGGATATCCTCCAGAAGGGCCTTAATGAGACTGATGCATGGTGTCAAAGCCATGGTCTCAAGCTAAATGCTAAAAAATGCGTAGTAATCCCCTTTGGAAAAAACAGAGTACCACGAAGTACCACATAGGAGTTAACCCCCTGAAATCTGAAGTAGTAATAAGGGATCTAGGGACCCAAGTAGATAGTCAGCTTTCCTTTGATAAATTATGTTGCCAAGGTGGTTAGAAAATCCTTCTATGTGACCCATCTGATCACAAAAGGGTTTTCATCAAGATCTCGGGATGTAGTGGTGCCCCTCTACTCTTCCCTCATCAGACCCATTATTGAGTACAATGCACCAATTGGAATGTACCTGGCTAGGCATCTCCAGCAGCTGGAGAGACCACAGAGGTACCTCACTAAGAGGATTACTGGCCTCAAACAGTTGCCCTATACAGCGCAGTTGAAAAAACTAAGGCTTTTCTCTGTTGCATACCGCCTTCTCAGAGGCGATCTCTGTCTAACATACAGAGTCATGTCCAACCCAGAACTGTTGAACATGCTCCATCTTAGCAAAACAAAATCCACTCGAGCTACACGCTCTAGGGATATAAACCTCAGCACAACAATGAATAGAACATGCTGGAGGGATAGATTCCCTTCGCAAAGACTTCCCTTGCTATGGAACAAGGACCCGATCTACATAAGACAGAGCCCCTCACTATCACTCTTCAAGAGGAACCTTGACGAGTGGATGGGTAACAGAAAGTTCACACCAGGGATCATATCAACAGCTCTACTAGATAGCGGCCAAGGGTACTAGCTGCTAGATCAAGGGCCTAGGGAACTAACCAAAGGGGCGGTGAATATCGCACAATGTGGCTGGGCTAATATATGCCTTCGGGCAGATAGCCCAGTACCTACCTATGAACCTATGAACCTATTGAACCTATTACTTATTTATGTATTTATATGTATATCTATATATCTATGCCTATATATCTAACTATATCTATCTAAATATATATATATATATATATATATATATATATATATATATATATAAGCTTGTAAAATTATTGTTCTATACTACTTTGAAGCTTTTCTCTCTGGGCTTCTGCTAAAGTGGGCACCCTCCCAGCTTGACTGTCTGAGTAATCAAATGTCAATAAATAATTAATTAAATATATATTTATATTTAACAAAAAAGTTTTCAGACCAGCAACGGATAAAGACAGGCAGCTCAAAATCTCAGCAGTTCAAGTGACCAACAATCCAAGTGACCAACAGTTCAAAACGCAATCCAATTCATGAACAAAGAGAGGAAGCTGAATTCAAAAACATAGAGCACCTTTAATTGTAGTCGACCATGGGTAAGCGCTTTCACAACATAGCTTCATCAGACCATCAAGCAACTACTAAAAAAACATTCCCTATATATAGAAAGAAAAATGAAAAACAGCCAATAATAAAACTGCATCAATTAAGCCATAAAGAGACAGTTAAAATAATAAAAACATAAAAACCTAGGATCAATTAAAATACACATCTCTATAAGACCATCAATTATGTTGACCAAAACTAACCCAGTAAATATATAAATATAAAATATAAAAATATATATATATTTATATATATAAATTTATCTATATAAACATATACTTGTAAAAGTAATAAATATGTGGACAATCAAAAAAACCTTATTTATGAAGTCTCCTTTTCTTTAAAATGGGTTTACTAGACACCCTTTCGTTTAACCCACTGCCCCTGTCAGCATGGAGCATAATAATCCAACAGGCCTCTCTGTACTCAGTGTGTGTAGGTAAATCACCACCTCTAACACTTGGATGGACGGTTTCAATAACTCTAAAACTAAAAATGTGCAATGTATCAGTCTCATTAACATGTTTTGAAAGTGCATTATGCAGGGAGCCCTTCCTGATGTGATATAAATGTTCCCGCATTCTATCACACAGGACCCTGTTGGTCTTGCCAACATAGAAAGAGTGGCAAATGGAACACTCAGCCAAATATATCACATGGGAGGTCATGCAATTAGCAGATGCATAAAAGACAAAATCTTTACATAGATCTGGATGGAAAAAAGATGCACAAGTATTTATATACCCACAAAAGCTGCAGTTACCACAGGGTAAGGTCACACCAGAATGTGATGGAACATTGCTATGATTTTTATCATAGCAAAGAAATATCCTTAGGTTCTTGCAATTCCTAAAGTGAAAAAAGGGTTTGTCACCCACAATCTTACGTACATCATCATCAACCTGTAATATTGCCCAAAACTGGCTAAATAACTGGGTGACTTCCTTATGGTCACTAGTATAAAGTAAAGAGACCTTAACTTCTGGGGTAACTAACTTACCCTCACGAATAATATAGTCATCTGAAACTGGTCCAAAATATGGACGTGCTGTGGTCATTCTCAAAATACAAAGATCTGACCACTGTCTATCAATCTCAGTTTGAGTATAGCCCCGTGCCAACAACTTACAGCTTAAGTTATCAATCTCGCCCAGAAAACCAGCTAAAGTGGGGTTTAATCTAGAAGCCCGTATGCCCTGGCCTCTAATGAGATTCTTGAAAATATAGCCCGGGTGCATACTGGATCTAAAAAGAAAAGCATTTCTGTGACAAGTAAACTTCAGGCAGGGCAGTAAATTGTTGTTTTTTGGAGATGGTGCTTGAGAACAATGTCTTCACCTTTAATGGGGATATGTATCTTCAAAAACATGGCGTAGCTATGGGCACTTCTTGTGCCAATAGCTACGCCAATATGTTCTTAGCCCATTGGGAGACCAATTGCCTCTTTTCCACCCATGGCTTTCAGAAACACGTCTTATTCTACCGACGTTTCATCGATGATTTGTTCCTGTTGCGGAGGGGCTCTGTTGATAGTTTGAAAGCCTTTCATGACATGATGAACAATTTACTGCCCTGCCTGAAGTTTACTTTTAACTGGTCTTATGACCATATTAAGTTCATGGATTTGTATATTGAGAAATTACCAGGCAATATTATCAATACTGGGGTGTACGGTAAAACTTGTCACAGAAATGCTTTTCTTTTTAGATCCAGTATGCACCCGGGCTATATTTTCAAGAATCTCATTAGAGGCCAGGGCATACGGGCTTCTAGATTAAACCCCACCTTAGCTGGTTTTCTGGGTGAGATTGATAACTTAAGCTGTAAGTTGTTGGCACGGGGCTATACTCAAACTGAGATTGATAGACAGTGGTCAGATCTTTGTACTTTGAGAATGACCACAGCACGTCCATATTTTGGACCAGTTTCAGATGACTATATTATTTGTGAGGGAAAGTTAGTTACCCCAGAAGTTAAGGTCTCTTTACTTTATACTAGTGACCATAAGGAAGTCACCCAGTTATTTAGCCAGTTTTGGGCAATATTACAGGTTGATGATGATGTACGTAAGATTGTGGGTGACAAACCCTTTTTTCACTTTAGGAATTGCAAGAACTTAAAGAGACTTTTTTGCTATGATAAAAATCATAGCAATGTTCCATCACACCCTGGTGTGACCTTACCCTGCGGTAATTGCAGCTTTTGTGGATATATAAATACTTGTGCATCTTTTTTCCATCCAGATCTATGTAAAGATTTTGTCTTTTATGCATCTGCTAATTGCATGACCCCCCATGTGATATATTTGGCTGAGTGTTCTATTTGCCACTCTTTCTATGTTGGCAAGACCAACAGGGTCCTTTGTGATAGAATGCGGGAACATTTATACCACATCAGAAGGGCTCCCTGCATAATGCATTTTCAAAACATCTTAATGAGACTGATACATCACACATTTTTAGTTTTAGAGTTATTGAAACCGCCCATCCTAGTGTTAGAGGTGGTGATTTACCTACACACACTGAGTACAGAGAGGCCTGTTGGATTATTATGCTCCATGCTGACAGGGGCAGTGGGTTAAACGAAAGGGCGTCTATTAAACCCGTTTTAAAGAAAAGGAGACTTCATAAATAAGTTTTTTTTGATTGTCCACATATTTATTACTTTTACAAGTATATGTTTATATAGATACATTTATATATATAAATATATATATTTATATATATATTTTTTATACTTTATATTTATATGTTTACTGGGTTAGTTTTGGTCAACATAATTGATGGTCTTATAGAGATGTGTATTTTAATTGATCCTAGGTTTTTATGTTTTTATTATTTTAACTGTCTCTTTATGGCTTAATTGATGCAGTTTTATTATTGGCTGTTTTTCATTTTTCTTTCTATATATAGGGAATGTTTTTTTAGTAGTTGCTTGATGGTCTGATGAAGCTATGTTGTGAAAGCGCTTACCCATGGTCGACTACAATTAAAGGTGCTCTATGTTTTTGAATTCAGCTTCCTCTCTTTGTTCATGAATTGGATTGCGTTTTGAACTGTTGGTCACTTGGATTGTTGGTCACTTGAACTGCTGAGATTTTGAGCTGCCTGTCTTTATCCGTTGCTGGTCTGAATACTTTTTTGTTATTATATTTTTTGCTGCAGCAACGGGAGATATACCACCCGCATTCCACCATTGTGCTCTTATTTATATATTTATATTTGTTTACTGGAGGTAGTACACTGATCACAACTGGCCATTTACAGGCACAGCCTGGGTGAATGCAATCATGGATATGAAATACTTATAAACAGTAAATAGTCACATATAAAATACAAACAATATTGCAGTAAAATTTCAGAGACAATTTTCATATTTTATATTAATTCCTTTTATATTATACATTTTATGTTATGTATCTGTTTTATTGGGAGGAGCTATTTAGATAGCTGACTGTGGTCTATGTATTACTGTACTACTATTAATGCTCTCTGTGAGAAAAGATACAATAAACATTCAAGCCATACATCACAAGCGTGCAGAACCATGCATTCACTCTGGGTTAGCATTTGTTTGTGTCTTTCGGCTTTTCCCGGTTAGGGGTTGCCACAGCAGAACTCCTGTCTGCTAATGATTGGCAGTTGATTTTTACGTACCGGCTTGCCAGGCCTGACGCACAACCTTCAACGAAGGTACGCCCATTCACGCATGTCTCCACGCAGAAGACGCTCTAGCTGAGAATCAAAC
>NC_056737.1:1838717088-1838744588 GCF_019279795.1 Protopterus annectens | reverse complement strand
TGTCAATGAAACCTTACCCTGAAGTGCATACCAGGCAGCTTGTCATTGTAGGTGTCACCTGTCATCCAGCTTTGGCAACTGTAATGCTGCACTATTGGCTAGGATCTGAGGTCGCAATTTTACATGCATAAATTTTGCTAATTAAACTCTCAATAGAGGCTTCTCACATTCACATGTTACAATGGGGCATATCAGCATGTTACACTTCCCTTCGGTCCTGCTTTCATACCCTTAATAATTTATCAGGCAAAATCCTAAAACATGGCCTCTTCTTTCATTCATAATGTAAACATCATGGCATAATGTAAGACTAAATATTTCATTCCTTTCTTAAGCTGTAGGTCAGCCATGTGTATCTACAATTGCACTTTCTCCTGACATAACATAAAAGGTTATGTGTTACTGTAAAAAAAACATGTCAGGTCAACCATTAGGTTCCTTAATGAATATGGAAACATTCAGCACTGTCATGCTATCTCATTTACAAAACTTTAAACAATACTGTTGCAGAAGAACTTGTTAGTACCTGGATTACATGAATCCCAAGAAGGAACAATGAAAAGTGAAACAACTATTCCTTGCTTCACACACCCTGACTATACTTAATATCACTAGTCCTATGTCTTCAGACAAATAGCTTTGTTTTCATCAACATATGATCTTTTAAGAGTGAGTTCCTTGGAAATTTAAAGGGATACTAATTGATGGCACTCTGAAAGCTCATCACAATATTATTTATTTTGTTTAGCTTTTAGAAAACAGGCACAATATAACATATGATGCCTCTTTTCTTATGTAATTCGTGATAGTAAATAAACATATTTTAAGACAACATTAATAAAATAATTCTGAATTATGGGTCCCATGGACTTGGAGTTGAAAATTATGAGTAAGCTATGTATTTGGATCATTAGAAAATGCACATAGAAGCTATAGAAAATGTCATCAAGAAATTTTAATTTAGAAAACATTTTATTTACTATAAGATAGTCCAAAGCAAGGTTCCCACTAAAAAAAGTAAAAATGTGTAGTAATATTTTACATTTTGTTGATTTTAATAAGCTAAAAGTTACACTGCATACATGGGGCCAGATTCTGAAAATTTTGACGCATAGCACTAAGTGAATTTCTGTAACGAGTTTGTGTAATTTAGAAAAACAAGCTAAACAATAGGCCAGATAATATGGTCAGCTATGGTATGTGGTAATGACTGTATAATAAGGTGCTGTATATGAAATGAGGTAAAGCAAGATGGTGGAGTGATTCAAAAATGTTTAAATGTCATGCAGTGGCACTGTGCCTGTTGTATATTTGAACTCAGCCATATGCCTGTGTTTCGATGGAGTAAATTGCCATATTATGTTAGGAGTTGCCACAGCCATAGGATCATAGAAGGTTACTATGCTAATGGACCTAGGGCCCTTACAAGCCTAACCGAGTACAACCCGTGTTCCCAAGGATATCAAGGTATTAAGGAGAACTACCTCAACAACTACTGCCCCTGCCCAAGTGGGACACTGGTGAAACTCCTGGGGTGAATTTGTGATTTTCCATACAATCATCCAAAGTATGCTTAAATAGGGTCAGTGAGAGGCTGAGTTTGTTCCAGAGGAGAGGTAATCTCTGTGAGACATATCTGCCTCTCCCGCAAGTTCTGTTGATGTCACATACTAGGTTGAGTATACCATTTGATTTACAAATGTGCAGCATTTCCATTACAGCAGGATCTGAGATTGCTTTATATGCAAGACAAAAGTAACCTCTGAGTAGTCTGTAAGACACAGTGTATAGTGACAGTGATTTCAGTGTGTCAACATATGACGTATGCTGAAGACTCTAAATTATCTTTGTAAGAAACCGTTGAGGTTTTTCCAGTTGCTGCAGGTGCCTGGAAAGGCACATACCAAAGATAGCATTGTACTCTATTATTGGCCTGATGAGTAAGGAGTACAGGGAGGTTATAACCTCTTTTGTTCTGGATGCAATGCCCTAACCTATGAGGTGGGTGATGTGGAAAGCCTGTCTTACCACTGTAGAGATGTGGTGGCCACAGGAAATGTTGCTGTCAATCTGTGTTCCAAAATCTCTCACCACCTTGCCAAAAAATATGATAATGCATTTTTTTGCAATGAATTGTAGTCCATGATTTTGGCAACAGTCATTTGTCTGTGTAAGTCCCTTTTATAGATGTTGACATCATTTTGGGACTCAATGACTGCTCCCAGTTTGCAGGCATCAGCAGACTTTGTCAGCCATAGTCCTTTTGTTTTAGCCTGTACATTTGAGAAGTAGATTCCAAACAATAGGGTCCCCAGCACAGATCTCTGTGGAATACCACTGGTTATAGGTCTGTTGGTGGAGGTAGAGTCACCTATTTTGACTGTGTGTGTTCTAATGGTGAGCCAGTTTGCAACATACCTGACAATAAATGGGTTGATCTCCAGCTGGGTGAATTTATCAATGATGCCTGAGTGGGGAATAGTGTCAAAGGCCTTGGCCAGGTCCATGTAGGCAGTATGCATGGCTTTGCCTTCATCCAGGGGTTTGGTGACTGTCTCAAAGAAGTCCAGCAAGTTCAAGAGGCAGGATCTCCCTTTAACAAAGCCAAACTGGGTTAGGTCAAGTGTTTGGAGGTCTCGTATATCTTTGTTGATAAGGTCAATGATTATTCTTTCCATAAACTTGCAGATTAGGCTGCTCAGACTTATGGGTCTACAGTTCTTAGAGTCCGTGGAGGCACTTCCTTTGTGTAACAGGATGATGGTTGTTGTTTTCCATTCAGCAGGTACAAAACCAGTGCTTAGACTGCGGTTAAAAAGATCACCCAGTGGTGCAGCTAGTTCCTGTTTTAATCCATTTAGAATGCAGCCTGAGATATTATCAGGTTCCATAGAGCCTGTCCTTTGGCTTTGGAGAGAGTGTTTATGACCTGCTCCTTGGAGATACTAGGTGGAGGGCAATTGGTAGGGATGCTTTGGCTGATATGTGGTGGGGACGGGGAGAGAAGTTTTCACTGAACCTGTCAGCTAGCAGATTGGCTATTTTTGTGAGTTCAGTATATGCGGTGCCGTTAACAACCAGTTCTGCACAGATATGGGTTTTTCCTTTAAGGTTTCTGATGTAGCTAAACAAATCCTTATGGTTATCCTTAGCAAAGGAGGCTAATTTGGATTCATAGTTAGCTTTAGAAAGCCTAATGAGGTGCCTTATTTGCTTGTTTAAGCTGAGGAGGGAATGCTTCCAATTCAGAGACCATTCATTCCTGCTCTTGGACAGCAATTTCTCTCTCTCTTATTGAATAACCTGTTAAAGGTGGATATCCATCAGGCAGCTTGTTCTTTCTTAAGGATCTTGTTTTTGATCTTATCATGTACAGCTGAGTCAATACATTTGTATAGATGCTTATACAGGGCATTGGTGTAAATTCCAGTATAGGTATCCATGCCATCAATGAGGGCAGGGGCTATGAAGCTATTAATGCCATTACATATTAGGTTGTAATTGGCTTGGGGATGTTTTTAGCCTAGTTGCTGCTAATGGAGGATCAGATGCTATTGTTACTTTTAATGAGACTGATTTATGATCAGACCTCACTAGGGAGGGCTGCACACATGGGGTGGTACAATAATCACCAATGTTAGTGAGCATCTGATCCAGAATCCAAGAAGTATGAAACCACAAATAAAACAAAAAGTCACAATGGTAGACTGTAGGCAATAAAAGCAACCAAAATTCGAACTGAAATCAAATATTTGAAGATGCCAATGTAGTTCACGATAATTCCACTTTATTACTGACACATATAAGCGCTTTTGTCCCTAAATCACATTAAAAGGAACTTCATCAGATACATTAACTATGCTAAAAATTCACCAATTTATACAATGTATTCCATGACATCACTGACATCACTTCCTCATCGAGTTAACCATTTCCATTTAAAATCATCCTAACCAAAGAGGAACAAAAAACATTATATGCTCAGAACTCTGAATAAGTTCCTAATAAAAGCAGACGTCCACAGCCCATCTTAGAATTACATAAGAAATCTTTTAAAATCACATCCAATGTTACCCTTACATTATATAAACGTTCACACACTATAATTAATATAATATAATATTTAAAGCTAAAAAACAGTTTATATGAACAAATGTAACAATTTTAAAATAATGGGATGATCAAATAATCATCCATGCACAACATAAAAATAAAAAATCCAAAATGTATCTGTTGAGTGCTTTTAATTTAAGCAAACAACTGATGGTTAGGCTTTCATTTAAGCATGGCCAGTGTATTGCATCTAAATGAAGTTGCCACATTAATTCAGCCTTTCCCAACAAATATGGCCATGCAGCCCCCCTATCGTGTTTCTTCTGAACCTCAAGGACAATAAATTTAAATTGATGATTATTGTAATCCTTGATATGTTTGGCCAGGGCAATAAGATCACTTTCATCCTTAATGTTTCTGATGTGTTCACTAATTCTATTCTTTAGCTTAAGTTCATTTTTTCCAACGTAGAAGCATGAACAGTTCAAGCACATAGCACAATATACCACCCATTCAGTCAGGCAGCAACACCTATCTGGTATTCTCACCATGATATTATTAATTCTACATTCACTGATTTCTAAGATGTACGGGCAGAATTTAGAAGCCCCGCATTTGAACATCTGCCCATTATGGGGTGATTTGTTAGTGTGCTCAAAGATGTTCTTTAAATTATGTCTTCCTAAATACACATACAGATTTCTATTCCAAAATTTTAACAAGGTCTTTTTTATGACTGAGCAAATTCCAATTCTTATTTAGTATATCTTTGATGGCAAATGCTTCACATGAAAAAGTTGTGGAAAAAATAGAACAGTAATCAGTTGCCTCATCCCTAGTTGAATGCATATTTTGTCCAACTAGATCTTCACAATCCTGTTCATTAGGGTACAATATGGAATAATTTGCCTCACATGAAAAAGCTGTTGAAAAACCTAGAACAATGATTGGTCACCTCATCTCTAGTTAAATGAATATTTTGTCCAACTAGATCTTCACAATCCTGTTCATTGGGGTACAATATGGAATAATTTGCGTCATCAAGATACACTGCTTTATTCATAACTGTAATAGCCTCATGACCTGACTGGTTGATGTTATGGGACCCTAAAATTGGT
The DNA here is from genome assembly GCF_019279795.1 of Protopterus annectens. NCBI lineage: Eukaryota > Metazoa > Chordata > Ceratodontiformes > Protopteridae > Protopterus > Protopterus annectens. Next base: position 1,838,739,417 of record NC_056737.1, on the reverse strand, counting down.
GTAAAATGACCCTTCTTTCTTTTATTACTGACTTCAATCATGATGTTATTTATTAATTTTAAGGGATATCCTCTCTTAAGGAACATTCCCTTCAAATTGTAACATTCATTGACAAAGGATGCCCATGTAGTAATCATGCGTTGCTGCTCGCACAAATTGCCCCTTCACAACTGGACACTTTCAGGTAAATGGGTGACAACTATCAAAATATAGGAAACTGTTGGAATATGTCTCCTTCCTGAATATTTCAGCCACAAATCTCTGTTGTTCAATGTCTTTCTTTAGAAGGCCATCCAAGTAGGAAATCTCAAACTCATTGACACAGTATGTAAATTTCATAAACAATGTTGTTGTGTTAATGTATTCTAAAAAAACAGGCTACCTGCTCCTTGGGCCCCACCCATAAAATGAAGATGTCATCTAGGTATCTAATGTAGGTGTGACAGAATGGGAAATACCTCAATGTTCTCAAAAATCTTTTCTCCCATTTGAGCTAAAGAATAGAATTAGTGAACACATCAGAAACATTAGGGATGAAAGTGATCTTAATGCCCTGGTCAAACATATCAAGGATTACAATAATCATCAATTTAAATTTATTGTCCTTGAGGTTCAGAAGAAACACGATAGGGGGGCTGCATGGCCATATTTGTTGGAAAAGGCTGAATTAATGTGCACGCTTCGTTTAGATGCAATACACTGGCCAGGCTTAAATGAAAGCCTATCCATCAGTTGTTTGCTTAAACTAAAAGCACTCAACAGATACATTTTGGATTTTTTATTTTTATGTTGTGCATGGATGATTATTTGATCATCCCATTATTTTAAAATTGTTACATTTCTTCATAAACTGTTTTTTAAGATATAAATATTATATTATATTAATTATAGTGTGTGAACATTTATATAATGTAAGGGTAACACTGAATGTGATTTCAAAAGATTTCTTATGTAATTCTAAGGTGGGCTATAGACGTCTGCTTTTATTAGGAAGTTATTCAGAGTTCTGAGCATATAATGTTTTTTGTTCCTTTTTTGTTAGGATGATTTTAAATGGAAATGTTTAACTTGATGAGGAAGTGATGTCATGGAATAGATCCTATAAATTGGTGATTTTTTAGCATAGTTAATGTATCTGATGAAGTTCCTTTCAATGTGATTTAGGGACAAAAGTGCTTATATGTGTCAGTAATAAAGTGGAATTATCGTGAACTACACTGGCGTCTTCAAGTATTTGATTCCAGTTCGGATTTTGGTTGCTTTTATTGCCTACAGTTTGCCATTGTGACTTTTCGTTTTATCAGATCCAGAATGTTTGGCCCCCTTGTGGGGGTGTCAACCAACTGGTCCAGTGAACTGGAGTTGATGAAGTCCAGGAACCTATAGGCAAGTGTGTTAGTACACATATAATTTACCCAATCTATGGCTAGGTAGTTAAAGTCACTTAAAACCAGGGTGTTTGGCTGTATCTTGAGCGATTCAAGTGGATCCAGTTATGCAGTCTGGGTATCCTGGTTCATGGAGGGGGTCCTATAACTGGCAATAACTAGGAGAGCGGTCTTACCTGCAGTCAATTGTACCTGGATTAGTTCAAAGGAATCGTTTTGTTTAACCAGTCTAGAGGTGTATTTATCTTTGATGAATTTTGATACTCTACCTATTTTAGTTCTTGCGCTTTCAGTTTGTGGTCTGAATGCATGGAAGGCATTATAACCCAGTATGGCCGAAGTGCTATAACCACCAATGGTTACCTCTACTGTGCTGTGCTGTAAGAGGGTATGCTACATGCAGACAGATGCCTCAGATTTCTCAGATGAAGATAGTGGAGCAGTGGCTGGTTGTCAAACTCTATGGAGCTGTGTTAAAACAGGTGCAAACCCACGCAAACTCAGGGCTTATGTGGCAACTGTGAGAACCATTTTTGAAAACAAGTTAAGCAATTTTCAAACAAGCTGTCTAGTGGAAATTCTCAATACCGAACCTTATTCCAACAATCTCCAACTCAGACTGGTCCTTTGCTATACTCTTCTGCCACAAGGGTGCAGGGGGTCCTCTTATTGTAAGGTGGCTTGTCTTACTGAACAGATAATGCTAAACAGTCTAGATTCAGCAAATCTGAATCTAGCCTATGCTATAAAATACACAAGTACTAGAAAATACAAAGTAAAGAAAAAACAGTCTCAAACAGCAAAGAGCTGAAACAGTGAAACAGCAAAACAGTTAAAATGGCTAAAAACAGTTAAAAGTAGTTAGAAATTCAGTAATACACAGTTTAAAAGTGCAGTACAGTGAATAAAAATACTTATTTTTCTGTAGATTTCAAAGAATGTCTTGAATTTTGTTTGGATTTACTCCAGAGGTCAGAGAGAGCACAGCAATCCTAGAGCAGCTCCTGTAAACTGAGCCTACATGAGCCTAATGAGCCATAACTGTGAACATGCAGGAGGCTCTCATTGCAGTTGCTATGCCTTATAGTGTGTGACGTCATCCCTGGAGGTGCCGTTTAACATTTTATGGCCTCCATAACACTGATATTATTGACTGGTACCATGTTGATAGAGGAAATGAGTCGGCCTTGTTTGCAGGTGTTTGGGTGTTGTGGAGTAACTATCCTAGTGGATACCAAGGTATGTGCAGATTTTTTTATGTTAGCTACAGAGAGCTTTTAGTGATGTACTGTGGACACAGTAAGGTTATCTTAAGTCTCTGCCTAGAGAATACTCCATCAGTTTATTGATGTCATACTTCAACTTGTGGGGGAGCATATTTGGTTCCAACATAACCCAGAAGAGTGAGACAGCATCATGTAGGAGCTCTATGATATAGCTATTTTTCTGAAGTACTGGCAGCTATAGACTATACTCATATTAAAATAAAGTTCCCACCTGGCGAACTGGGAAGGAAGTACATGAACTGCAAATTATATCATTCTATCAATTGCCAAGTGATCTATAATGCAAAGTGTGTCATCTAGAATATCTGCGCAGGCCACCCAGGCAGTTTTTACTACTCCTGTGTATGGCACACATGTAACCTGTACCAAGGATTTAAGTGGGGTTACTTCCCACATGGGCATGTTTTAGATATAAAAGATATGCCCTAGATCTCTGGTTCAGAAATCCACATGATCAGACAAACCAAAGGTATAACCATGCACTACTGCAAACCAGAAACAAAGAGTGTGTATTTGGGCTGCTGAAGGCATAAAAAATATGTTATAATTCCAACAACGGCAAACCAACAAAAGAATAAAAGTTGACTAGTTAGCAGCTTGGAGGCCAACCACAACATTCTAGTGTTCCATAAAATAAATCCAAACGGTGTTTAAAACTTTGCATCCAACTTTATTAAAATAAGCATTTTGTCCTGTATACCCAGAGGGCTTCTTCAGAATAAACCTTCATAACAGGCAGTAGTGTAAATAAACCTCCAAAATGGTGGTCACATGACCTTGAGAAACCTTGGTGACATGGTCATTAAGTAACCTTTCCTTTCAGCATTTAAAGTAACAAGCAACCAATATTTGTCAGTGTATTGTTACCAAAGTGCATTGTTTTATAATAACACATTATGTAATATAATAAATATATATTGAGAACCCATCCTTCTTCTTTGCCTGCTCCTGTTAAGGTCACCACAGCAGATCATTGGTCTGCAGAACAATTGGCAGTGGAGATTTTACTGTGTCAAGTTGCCAGCCCAGTGTCCAACCTTCACAGAAAGCACTCACATGCTCACATCTAGGGCCAATTTGTGAAAGTCCAATCCACCTATCACATATCTTTGGAATGTGGGAGAAAACCTGAGCACCCAGACAAAACCCATGGGACCACAGGGAGGACATGCAGACTCCACACAGAAGGCACCCCAGTGGAGGATCAAAACAGCAAACCTTTTGCTGTGAGGCAACAATGCTAACCACTGCACTACCACAGCTGCCCCTTAAAAACCCATCATGTTTCATAAATGTAATAATATAAAATGGTAAATATGCATAACATTTTTAAAAGAACCATTTATGAAATTTTAAAATTGAAAGCATGTCTACCCTAAAAATCAAACATACTAGTGTTCTAAAACTTTTAATTTCAATAAACATGAAATAGACCAGTGTTCATTTAAACCAGGTCAATATAGGGCATTAAAATACAGTTTCCAGAATAGTTCTCTGGCTTCAAGTCTCAGAGTCCATAGTCCCCCCGCCCCACTATGTTTAACCTGTTCCAAAATACTGAATTTAAAATAATGACCTGGGAGGTCACTAATGTGTTTGGCTAGAGCATTAGTATTTTTATTTATTTTAATATCATAAATATGTTCATACATCTGCTCTTTTAGGGTGCGCTCAGTCTTACCTATATAAAATGAATGACATACCTGGCAGAGGCCCACATATACCACTCCTTTCAATGTACAATTAAATTTATCTTTCATTTTAAAATTTTGTCCATTTATTACAAATTCTTCACCTACTTGGACATATCTACAGTAGCTACAAAAAATGCATTTTTTTCATGCCTTTTACCACTGTAGAGTCAGTGTGTGTTTTAAAGGGTCTCTCCAAAATGTTTTTCATGCCAGCTCCTTTTTTGTATACTATAACTGGTCTCTCTCTCAGTTTCTCATAAGTGTCATCATAATCTTTCAATGTGTTCCAGTTTTTCTCAAACACCCATTTAATCTAGATACTTTTAGTGTTAAAGTTGGTTACCAAACTAATTCTGTATGGACAATGACCATTTTTATTTTTGTGGGGTTCCCTATTATTTTGTACACCGTTTAAAGATATTATAGGTTTAAAGTGGCCAGTTTCCCTTTTATGCATCACCTCTTCCATAATCTCAACTACAATTGTTCATGAGTAACCCTTTTGCAAGAATGTATTTAACATAGGTTCACATTCCACCAAGAATCCTTGGTGTTGGGTCACCATTCCATTCTTGCTGCTCCATGAGAAATAATAACAGCCATACAACATATAGGATACTTAGGTAGCATTTAGCAGTATCACATACAAAGATCAACAAAACTATTTATAGTAATTCTTATACAACATACAGAATGTGCAGGTAACATTTAGTTGTATTAGATAGAAAGTGAGGATGAATAAACCAAATAATTATGAAATAAACAAATGTTCTGTAGTGCTATCTCACCTTCATTCTTACATATGGGTTCGGAGCCAATCCTCGGCTCCGACTTGGCCAATTGCAAAGCTCAAAGTCTCTAAGTTGGCTCATGGTAAGGTAGGTATCCCATAATGCACTAGTAAGAACCCCCAGATCTTGTTTGCTGTGTCTGTGAGTTCAGAAGTGCTCTCTTTCTTGGCCGTGGCTAAGTTGGACGTTTTTACTTATTCAGAATTTTATAGTGATTGTTTTTGACTATAATAGTTAGTTTAGTGTTAATAGCTTACAGTTGTTATCTAGTACTAGTTATAGTGTGTTTTTCGAATTTTATTGCAAATTGTTGTTGCTAATTATTGGCTGTTGCTTCCGCTGGCCTTTCCTTAGTGGTATCCCTTCATTTTCTGTGTGCTAGTATTGCTAAATTTTTTGTAGACATAGGTCTGTTTTTTAGTTAGGACCTATTCTAGCCTTTGTCTGTTGCTTGTTTGTTCTCTTTCTCGCCTATTCGTCTGTTTAGGGCTAGGTCTGTTTAAGTTAGAGGACCTAGTCCCCTATTGCCTTCTCTCTTGTGTGTTTCCTCAGCAGGGCTAGGCCCATTTAAGATAGAGGACCTAGTCCTCTGTTGTTTTTCTCCCTTGTGTGTTGTTTCTTGAACAGGGCTAGGCCCGTTTAAGTTAGAGGACCTTGTCCTCTTTTCCTGTTATCTTCTACATTTATTCTGATTGTTGTTGTGACAGTATGTCTAAGGAGTCTAAAGACCATAAACGTTCGGGTTTCAAGAAATGTCTTAAATGTTCACAAAAAATGTCCCTGACTGACGGGCATAGTATTTGTGTTTATTGTTTGGGAGTCAATCATCTTCAGGAGACATGTACTTTTTGCCACTTCTTTAGTTCCCGGGTTCTCCAGGAAAGGAAGAACAAACTGATCTTGAAAGGTCTCCTTAAACCTTCCTTTGAGAAGTATTTAGCCAGTTCTTCCTCTTCTCATTCCAGGTCTCCCTCTTCTAAAAATGAGAAGGTGAAGTCGGTGAAAAGACAATTTCCTACACTGACTGTTAAATCAGGACCTCCAGAGAAAATTGCCAAAATTGACAAGCCTTCTACCTCTTTGGCTTCTCTGTCTTCGGAGCTGGTCGAAGTTATTGACATAGATGTTCCAGTTTCAGCCCCAAGTTTTTCGGAGCTGATAGCTGAATCCATACCTCGGAGCCAGTCAAGAGATTTATTACCGGTATCTCCGACACTCTGATCTCCAATTTTGCAGAGATCTCGATCCCCTACCTTGTCTTCCAGATCTTCCAGGAGTCTTTCTGAGGAGGCTGTTGAGAGAGTGGTGCTTAGACTATTGAAGTCGTCGGCACTAGCATATTTGTTACTGGCTCCGACCCAATCGGTTTGGAGCCGTCTAAGGCCATATTACCTGCTTCTGTTCCTCCTCCGAGCCATGTCGGTCTTTCGGAACCAGAGCTATTGGTGCCGTTTGTTGTGGAACCATCAGTTCCAGCACCCCATCTGTCTGTCTCAGAGCCGAGTTCCACTCCAACACCTTTGGTGCCATCCCTGGTGTCTAGGAGCCAAAGCTTACCCATCGGCCTTGACAGGGATGCTCGGACCTGAACTTCGGTTCTGAGCCTACCTGTTGGTGCATCGGCTCGGCTCAGCTAAGCTCGGATCCTACATCTGTCTCGGAGCTGACTGCTCTGGAACTGAGGGCTATTTCTGCTTCTTCGGAACTGGTGGTGTCCTCGGAGCCAGAGAGATCTACCTTCCAGATGATGAGGAGTGTGCTGTCTAGGTCTTCAGCTCCACACAAGAGTACCAATGCTCTTCCCCCTCAAGCTTCGACCTCTGTCTCAACACCATCTCTCTCTCTTGACAGCAGAGACCCGCATTCTCAGGAGCCCCCTCGGGTGGCCCCTAGTCTTCCAAGACCTCCCCAGAATACCCTTCTGAGGAGCCCCCTTGCAAGAGAACTTGCAAGAGGAAGCATGTAGACTCCCCTGATGAGTCTATCACCTCTGACACTGACCTCGAGGAGTCAGAAGGGTCCCCCAGGTTGTCCTCTGATGATATCTCCTTCGTAGATATCCTACAGATCCTGAAAAACAGAGAGGCGACTGGCCCACCATCACCCCTTCTGATGAGGAGTCAGTGTACCTGAAGGCTTTTGGGTCTCAACCTTCAGCCTCTTGAGTGTCTCCACCTTTCAATGAGCTGTTAGATTTGGTAAGTTGAAAGGTGTGAGAAACTCCTGATACCATAGAACCAGTCCCCAGAAGGCCGAACAAATTTCTTTCAGCTCCTAGAGAAAAAGAGTTTTTGACGAAAGGTGTGCCTATAGATGCCATGGTCGTGGCAGCAATCACAAAGAAGGAACTAGCGGAAACTTCCTCATCTGTCCATCCACCAAACAGTCTCGAACAATGGACAGATACGGGAAGCATATTTTTTTCTTCAGCAGCTTTTACACTCAGATCCCTGAATTACCTCACCCATTTCATTAGGCTTCAAAGAGATCTCCTAAAAGAGCTAGGAGATACTCTCCAAGGTACTTTAACTGAAGGAGTCCCTGAGAAGGTTACTGCTCAGTTGTCTACCTTAAACTCTATTGTTAACTCCTCCATGAGGCTGATATCTTACGCAGCAGATGGAGCGAGCAGGGCAGTGGGTTCAGGAGTTTCCCTTAGGAGACACACCTGGATGCGCTTATGTAATTTTCCGGAGCCCTTCAAATCTACATTTACCAATGCCCACTTTGACAGTTCCTCTCTGTTTGGACCAAAGGTAAAAGACACAGTCACCAGATGCAAGCAGGAAGGGAAGACTCTGTCTAACGTGGGAGTACATTTTTCCGTCACTTCTAGACCATACCCTAAAGGTCAGAGAGGTGGAAAAATGTGGTTCAAGAAATCTCAGAGATTTTTCCCAGATGCACAAGGTGATTCCTTCTCCAGAGGCAGAGGAGGAAGAAATAATGGTAGATGTCACCCTAGAGGTGGGGAGGGGTCCACAAAACCAGGGTGGCTGCGATTCCTTTCGTGGACGTCCCTATCAGTGCTCCTGAAGTGGTGCCTGACTGCGCTTCTGTAGAGCCAGTCAGGATTCACTTATCTTTGTACTCAGAAGTCTGGCATGACATCACACAAGACAAGTGGGTACAAAAAATAATTTCCAGAGGATACTCCATACCCTTCTCTTTTCTACCTCATCTAACCAAGAAAATCCCAGATGTTCCACCCAATCATAGGGATCAAGCAACTATAGAAATCCAAAAGTTGCTTCAAAAGAGAGTCATCCAAACCATCCCCACAGACCAGATAGGATTCAGAACTTACTCCAGATTCTTTTTAGTGTCAAAACTAACAGGGGACTGGAGTCCCATCTTGGATCTCAGCAAGTTAAATGAATCAGTGAAGAAGTCCAAGTTCCGAATGGTATCACTGCAGTCTATACTCCCTCTGTTAGGGAAAGACAATTGGATGTGCTCCATAGACCGCCAAGATGCGTACTACCACATAAAAATGGACAGAGCATCAAGGAGTCATTTACACTTCCTGCTGGGATCCAGTCATTACCAATTTCAAGCTCTGCCCTTTGGTCTCACCACAGCCGCCAGGGTGTTCACCAAATGCATGGCGGTAGTAATGGCTCACTTGAGACATCTTGAATTCCAAGTGTTTCCGTACCTGGACGACTGGCTCCTGACTGCCACCACCAGGCACCTACAAGCCCGGGATTTAACCATCTGAGTCTGCACTCAGCTAGGCATTACTATAAATTGGAAAAAGTCTGCCTTGTTGTCCACTCAATATGTGATTTTTATAGGCACAGAAATAGACACAGTCACAATGATGGCTCACCTTCCTTCAGATAGAGTATAAAATCTAAGACAACAAATATACAGCCTGCTTCCCCAACACAAGGTCAAAGTGAAGACAGTGCTCAAACGTCTAGGAACCATGGCCTCTACTATAACTCTAGTTCCGCTAGCCAGACTACATATGAGAATTCGACAATGTTTACTATTTTCCCAATGGTCTCTTCAGCAGCTGCCTCTGTCTCATCCCACTTTAATAACAGAATCTTGCAAAAAGGACCTTCGTTGGTGGATTCAGTCCAATCATCTAACGATAGGAAGACCATTCATTCCTTGCCAACTTGTTGCTACTGTGACCATGGATGCCTCCCAGATAGGGTGGGGGGGCATTATCTAGGAAGGACAGTCCAAGGCACATGGCAAGAACAGAAGGCTCACTTGCAGATTAATGTTCTAGAGATGAGAGCAGTGCTACTAGCGTTGCAAGCACTTCACGACTTTTTTCCTCTAGGGACAATAGCAATCCAATCAGACAATATGTCAGTGGTATGGTATATAAACAAACAAGGAGGAACCAGATCCTACCCCCCTATGTTGAGAGGCTCTTCGTGTTTGGCAGTGGGCGATATCTTCCCAATGCTTTCTAGTTGCAATGCATATCCCGGAGAGAACCAATGTGATAGCAGACAAACTCAGCAGGGCAATCTTGATGCCTCACGAGTGGTCTCTCAATCAGAAAGTTGTGAAACAGATTTTCTGCAAATGGGAACAGCCTTGCTGTGATCTGTTTGGCACCCCAATGAACACTAAATGCAGCAGCTACTTCACCCTTATCCCTGACACCGAGAGAGGCACTTGTCCACAATTGGCCCTCGGGACTTCTATATGCTTTTCCTCCCTTTCCGCCAATATTGAAAGTGATTCAGAAAGCAACGACCTTGGGAAGCAGAATGATTCTCATCACTCCTTACTGGCCTCATCAGATTTGGTTTCCCTTTCTTGAGTCTCACCTTTTGGATGATCCATGGACTCTGGACCCAGTACCAGACCTTACCTTCAGACACATATGCCAGGCATGTTCCATCCCTGTCTCCACACCCTCAACTTGACAGCGTGGCTGCTCCACTTCCATCCCTAGTCAGGCTTCATGATTTCTCCCCTACGGTTACACATATCCTGATGTCTTCTCATAAACCTTCTACGAGAAAATTGTATGCTAGCAAATGGAAAAGATTTTCTTTCTGGGCACAAGCTAAAAACATAGATCCATACACAGCCTCTATTCCCTTAGTGTTAGAATGTCTAACTAAACTTTTTCATCAGGGATCAGCTGCTGCTACAATCATTCAATTAGCAGCTATCTCCAATTTTCATTTAGGACAACATGAACCTAATCTTATGGCTCACAGATTGTGTAGATCATTTTTGAAAGGCACTACCTTACTAAGACCTCCTTTTCAAGAACCTATATCTCCCTGGGATCTAAATTTTGTTCTTTCAAAACTTACCTCACCACCTTTAGAACCTTCACATACTTGTGATTTAAAGTTCCTTTCATGGAAGACCATTTTTCTGGTAGTCATTACTTCCACCAGAAGAGTGTCAGAGTTGCAAGCACTCTCAGTCAAACCTCCTTACTTAATATTTCATAGAGACAGAGTTTCCCTTCGCACTAATCCTTCCTTCGTCCCCAAGATTTGTTCTCAATCAAATATGAATCAAACTATTGAGCTGCCAGTCTTTTTTTCAAATCATACAAACAAAGTGGAATATAAGTTTCTTCAGCTTGATGTAGACAGACCGTTAAGGTTCTATCTACATAGAACCAAAGAGTTTAGGAGATCAGGCCAATTATTTGTATCTTTTTTGGAGACGAGGAAAGGAATGCCAGTCTCCAAGATAATGTTATCAAACTGGATTTCAAATTGCATATCTTTTATTCACTCTTCTAATGGCAAAGAACTCCCATTTAAAATGAAAACTCATTCCACCAGATCTATATCCACATCTACCACTTTTCAAGACAGAATTCCAATGGAGAGTATATGTGCAGCAGCAACTTGGGCTACCCCCTCATACCTTTATTACTCATTACAAATTGGACTTGGCCTCCAGGGGTAGAGCCTCCTTTGGTTCCACGGTTCTTAGGAGTATATTCCCATGAGCCACCTGAGAAAAAGGTGCTAGGGACGCTGTCCCATATGTAAGAATTCGTAAGGCGAGATAGGACTACAGAACATAAAGAAGTCATGTACTCAGCATAACATTCCATATTTGTAGTCCATCTTGCCCTTCATTCTTACGAACCCACCCACCTACCACCATTCATGTATTCTTGGAGGATCTGGAAACAAGATAGTGTCTATCTTCCTTAAGGTTGGAGACCTTTCATCTTTGTTTTTTCTTGTGGAAATACCTTCTATCACTTTTATAGACAGCAGCAAACAAGATCTGGGGATTCTTACTAGTACATTATGGGATATCTACCTTGCCATGAGCCAACTTAGAGACTTCGAGCTTTGTAATCGTCCGAGTCGGAGCCAAGGATCGGCTCGGAACCCATATGTAAGAATGAAGGGCGAGATGGACTACAAACATGGAACGTTATGGTGAGTACATAACTTCTTTTTATGTTTTGCAGCAGATTCACTTCACTGTCTTGAAATACTGAAATCTCAAATTTCAGTATCTCGAGACTAAAATAGCGAAAGCCCAGTTCCGCGAAAGACCACATAACCGAATACGGAAATGTCGAATCAGCAGTTGTGGTGGTGCGCTGTGTTAATGGATAGCTGGAGATTCAGGTAAGTGTTTATATTTTAAGGGTTTTGGGTAGGGATTTTACTGTATGTTAGTGTGTTGAGAAGTTGTAGGTGTAGGTTACAGTATGTAAGTAAGAGTGTGAGTGTTGAGAGTGGTGGTGTTTGTACGTATGTAATATGTGTTTGTGTGAGGGGAATGTAGATTGTGTAGTGGTGGGTTTCATGTCTTTGTCTTTTTAGTGTGACCTTGGAGTTAGTATATATAAGTAGCGGGGGTGTGGGGGGCACAGGGGGGCTTGCCCCCCTGCTTATATGTAGGGTAGGTTTGTGTATTTGTGTTGTTGTGTTGGTGTGGGTTTTGTTTGTTTGTTGTAGTGTGGGGAGGAAGGTGTATGTGTGTTTGTGTGGTGTAGGGTGTGTTTAAAAGTCACAATTTTGAATTTTGCACTTTTGGGGTTTCGGTATTTTGATTTTTCGGCTTTATAGTCTCGAGATACTGACATTTGATATTTCAGTATTTCGAGATTATAAAGGGAATCCGTTTTGCAGCACAAAATCAACATTGGGTGCAGATTAGTAGTACATTAGGTCTAATATAATTATATGCATTCATTATAAATATGCATTTATTTATTTATTTATTTTAATTGCTCAGTTTGTCTGACAAATACATCTGGAAAACATCAAGCAGACTACTACATAATGCTGTGTACATGCATGAGCCCCTTAGGGCAGCTCTGTGCACATGTGGTCATCCTAAGATATTAAGGGTGAGGGAATTCTTATGCACAGTCATGCACAGTATTCCTATAAATCAAACTGGTCCTCTGAACATAGACAGCTACTAGTCTGTCTAAATATCTCCTCCCATTAATCCTCTGTCATTATCAACATAGTTAGAAATTCAAGTTTTCATTATATTTGTATTTCTCTTTCCCAGTATCAATATTCTTTCATGTACAGACATCTATTTTTCTTATTTTTTGTTTCTCTCCATTTCTTTTACTCTTACATGCACCCATCTGGACAGCAAGGCCTGTAGGCCTCCATATCTGGCAAATGAATAAGAAAACTGCACCAAGCTGACACACCAAGAATTTAATGATAAAATAAAAAATGAGTTCTATCTTCAGAAGGTTGGCATGGCTATGGGCACTACTTGTGCAAATAGCTACGCCAACCTAGCCCTAGTGGGTTGGGAACAACAGTCACTACTTTCTGAGACTAACCCTTTTCTACATAACATTCTATGGTACGTTCATTTTGTAGATGATGTTTTTATGTTGTGGAAAGGAAATGTGAGTGACCGAATTTTTAAAGTTCACTTACCAGCATTCAAATACTGAGATTGACTTCTTGGATGTAAAAGTCAAGAAATCTGATTTGAATGAAATAAGTAGTAGCATCTACAGGAAACCTACCCAAAGGAATGCTTTACTACATAAAACTAGCATGCACCCTAGGCACATCCCTAGGAATGTACTTAAAGGACAGGTCTACAGGGTTTTGTGGCTACACAATAGGGATGATGAAGCAGGAGTAGCTTTAGCCAATATGAAATGTGAATTCTTAGAGAGAGGCTATTCTGAACAGGAGATTGACTCCACTATAGAGGAAGCTTGGAAACAAAGAGGAAATAGATGCAAACCTTATTTACCAAATAATACACAGAATGACCATGGTGACAATCCTGCTCCTGGTAACAGTGGATTCAGAGTTGTGTTCCAATATTCAAGTGATGTAAATGAATACACTAGAATTATTAAGAGAAACTGGCATATTTTACAGGAAGTACCAGGGCTTCTAGAAAAAACTGGGAATATTCCGTCATTCTCTTTTAGAAATAATAAGTCCTTAAAACAACATCTATGCAATAAAACGGATTTATATAAACCTACTCAATCAGTACATAAAGGTACTTTTCCATGCAGGCGATGTTCTGCATGCAAATATTTATACAGTAATAGGGCTTTCACACATCCTACACATAAATTTATAATTACAAGTTATAATTATGTTGACTACAGAACTGAAAACATTGTTTATTTTTCTTTTTGCCAGAAATGTTATGTGTATTACTTGGGCAAGACTAACAGAATGTTCAAGGATAGAATCCTTGAGCATGTCCGAGACATAAATAATGGAAAGGAAACCAATGCTTTAGCTAACCATGTTAAACAGAATGGTTCTACACACACCTTTAGGTTTTTTGCCATCCAAGTTGTTCATCTAAATATACGTGGTAGTGATATAGAAAATCTGATGGAAAGTATTGAGCAGAAATGAATTCTCTCGCTTAATGCTGAGAGATATCCTGATCTCAATGGTATTACTTCTTTAAAACCCTTTCTGAAATCTCATTGCTTGAAATGTTAATCTTATGTGTTTATCTAATATATTTACAGTATATTTGTGTTTTTTATATACATACCTCATATCTGTATATACCAGTTTACTATCAAAATGTCGATCGCCCATCGTCGAATGTACATACTGTCGACTCCTTTATGCGAAAGCTGTAATGCCGTGTCCTCAAGATATCGAACTAAAACACCGAACGTCGACATTTCTGACCACTACACTACAAAACAAGTGCTACCATGCATCCAACAGGGGGCAAGATTTTGCATTTCAGAATATCGGTGTTCAGCATCCCAACAGTCGCTGTTCGGAGTTCGCGTTAGTGGTTTCGATAATGGGCGATCGACATTTTGATAGTAAACCGTATATACCTATATATACACTTTCTATATGCATATACCTGTATAGATTTTTATAGTGATACTAGATTTTTAGTTTTATTTTACCATGTGCTAACTATGTTTAATAGTGAGTTTTAAAGTATTTTAAATTTGTTTCCTATATATATATATATATATATATATATATATGTACATTATTTTATATACATTTTCTGTTATTTTGTATATATGTTTTAATTGTCCTATAATAGGGTCTGTGATGGGTTTAAACAAACATGTGATTTCTAAATGTCAGCTGACTATTAGTTAGACTATAAATGCTGTTTTTAGTTTCATTCATGTGTCTGATGAAGCGACGAGTTTAGTCGTGAAAGCGCTCACCACAATTTGTATTTCTTATTTTATCATTAAATTCTTGGTGTGTCAGCTTGGTGCAGTTTTCTTATTCGTTTGGCTTTTTACTGTTATCTGTACCTGCTTTGCTTCCAGCCGCTTTGTTTTTTGAGTTTGCTCCATATCTGGCAGCAGCACTGTCATCACCACCACCACCACCAGTGAAAGCACCCAGCCCAAAAATACTTCAAAATGCCTACAGTATCTGAAGTATACAAACCCAGAGAAATATTGAAACCTCACAATAAAACCAGTTACCCTCCTGTTATTACAGACAGTGGTATTCTAGAAATATCCCAAATAAATACAACTAATACCTAGTAAAAGTAAATCTAACCACCTCCATCCATTCTCAGTTACTTGAAGCCCCAAATGAATGAACCGTCCTAAAAAAAAAAAAAAAAAAAAAAACACATCTCAACCAAAAAAAGAAAAAAAAAACCTCTCAGCCCCCCCAGATACCTCAAAATTGCTACAGTATCAAGTTAACAAACCCAGAGAAAGTCTGAATCCTAACGATAAATTCAATTATCTGATTGTGACCTGATCACATTATGTGGTCCCTTCACCCCTCCCTAGAAGCATACCTGGCTCAACCAGCGTCATGTGCCAGTCCCACAAACTAGCACCACCCCTTCAGCTCTTCAGGTGAAGAAAAAAAAGTCCGTTCCATCTACTGGCACACCAACCAAGTGACCAGATACATGACAAACCTCGCTACTCAAGCCAGTCAAGTTCTATTTCTGTGCCTTGCCACTGAACCTTCATCCTCATAATTTAGTTAAAAAAATTTCTTCTTTTAAACTGGAGCAAACGATTTTCAAAAATCCAACAACTAGTGAAATAGCAATGGAAAATGCAATGTATCGTTATTAAAATTAACTTTAAAATTAAGCACTTTCATCCACTACAGTGGTAGACTTCTTCAGAATAAGTAAAATAGAAAGACCTAAAAAGGCCATAAAGGCATAACTAATCAAAGTGACATACCCCTATTTATAACAGGATATCCAAAACTATGTATCAAACCCTGCCAAGTCTATTTAAAGAGGTACACATAAAAAAATTAAAGAATAAAAATAAAATTTACAAAACTCAATATTCACCCATTAAATCAAGGAACATGCATGTTAGCCCAAATTAAATATTTGATGCTTTGTGCTTCAATTCACTAGTAATGGAGATGGTATAATTCAGTCCAGAAACACTAGTAGCATGAGGTCAGAGCTGCCAGTTTAATTCTTTATGTAACAATAAATTCTGACAGTCTCCGTTTAAATCATCACCTTCAACCTTCTCAAGAATGGCAAATTTGAACGTGCTAAATTGTCACATAGTGCATGCTGTGAAGAGTGGGTAAAGATAGATGAAGGGTGCCAGCCTAGCCAGATAGAATTTTGCAGCTAATTCTGTCATTTGTAAATATGAATGTAAACTACAGGCTTGTTGTCTTAAATGTAAAGAAATACTGTTACATGTGGAACTGGAAATAAATGTGACAACAGTGCACTTTACTGACCAAAGTAAAGCATGTGGTGACCCTTTGATGTAGACAGTGGTGCCGAAAAGTCTAGATGAAGGAATTCTTGCTATTGTTTTAACCAAGAATTAAATTGCTAGATTTAAACACATCAATGTATTTTTATTGCTCTGTTTCCTGACCAGCTGCAAGATAACAAAAGCAGATGTTAAGACTATAAATGCAGTTTCTGTTAGCCTGGGAACCCAGGAAAGTGTGAAGAATGATGTAATTTGAATCAGAACTGCAATTTCAATTTAAACAGAGAGAACCAGAGAGGATTAAGCATTTTTGTCTTGGCCATCCATCTCATCAGCACTCTGCCTGTTTTCTTATGTAAGTTATCTTAGACTTGTGTTTTCTTTTAGAAATAGCTATTTACTAGAAATATTAGACTAAGTGTTTTTCTGTGATGTCAGAACTGTACTACTGAATTATTTTAAGTATTTCTCTGTGATATGTGAGCTCTTGACTAGCACTGTGTAGTAAGAAGTATTGTCTTGTGTTTTTATTATTTATTATTAAATATTTTAAAACCTTTCAACTGTGGCTGTTTTGTGTAGAGATAAGTTAAGCTCTAGAGTACATTGCATATTTATAGTGATTACTGTACCAAGGCACTCTAATAAGCCTTGACTGTTTAGGTATACTACCAACTGGATAATAATATTGCACAGTAATAATTGGACACCCTTTTAAGGGTGTTTGAGTAGCTGATAAATATTAGCTGGGTGGTGGCAGGTGGCACTACCGTATATTCTGGGTAATAGGGGCACAGCTGGAGAACCTGTGTCAGCCTTTCCCAGGAGTGTCTGTGGGGTTGTATAAACTCTTATCTCAAAGTGTGTGTGTGTGTGTGTGTGTGTGTGTGTGTGTGTGTGTGTGTGTGTGTGTGTGTGTGTGTGTGTGTGTGTCAGCTACCTGGGCAGGGACACGAAGCACTGGTTGGACAGAGAGGGTGCTAAAAGTTTTACCTTGACCAGCTAGGCTGAGATCTGGACTCTATAGCTGTGCCAGTGGGGAGTCTTATTAGGGACCTGGAAATCAAGGGAGTGACCCGCCCCAGACTGACTGTGATCTGTGTGTGCTCTTAAGAGAAATTGCACTTTACTGTGTGTATTTGTTATCCTTTCCTTCATATATGAGATGCCCTGTCTTGTGTTAGTGGTGAGGATTGAGGCTTCTTGATTGCTGGGCCAGAGCACGGGCATCACACATGCCTTGCCAAAGCACTTTTATTGTCTCTCCTGTCAAGGCTATATAAATGCTGGTAAATCTGCCTGTTTAAGGAGTTGTTGGTCTCACCAATATAAAAAGATGTACAGGACTGGCATTTACCGAGGTATATGACCTTTGAAGTGTCACCGTAGTATCTACCCACACAAAGCCATTTATTAATTTTGTCCCATAATGGCCCATTGTAATAACTTTCAATATGTCCACATTGTTTGCACCAACCACATTTATAGGTTTTAAAATTGCCATTGTGTGACTTTATGAATGGTCTCTTTAAAATTCTTTTAAAATTTGGCCGATTCTTATATAAACAAGATTGTAAGCCTTCAAATTGTCCTGCAAAGTCATTCTCCTTTTGTAAAAGTGGCCAGTGCCTAACAATTATATTTTTGATGTCCCGGGCATCAAGTGAATAATGTAATACCAAATTACAGCCATTTTTTTAGCATTCACGTCACTGGTCCCATCAATGCCACTGGTTTGCAACCCTTTCTGTATTATAGGTGCATACTTCTCAGCTCTCTCAGAGCAAAGTTGTTCATGTACATTCTCAATTAATTCAATAGGATAATCACAATCAAAAAACATTGTCTTTAACAAATCAGTCTGTAGTGAACATTCCTTGTCATTAGAGGTTAATCTTGCTATTCTCATAAATTGACTGTTCAAGAAACCCTTCTTTTGATGGAAAGGATGACTGCTGTTAAAGTGAGGAAAGGAATACGCAGGTTTATGATAAACAGATGTAACCCCTTTCTTTTCACTTCCATGTTTGAGCCACATCCAAAAAGTGTGTACAATGGTGTGTAGAATGTTGTTCAATTTTAGATGAAAAACTCAAAAAATCTGTGGACTTTTCCATTTCACTAATAAAGTCATTCAGTTGTTCAAAAGTGCCAGACCAAATAATAAAAATGTCATCCAAAAAAAGACAATAAAATTTACATAATGGTACAAGTCCGATCTAAATACCATCTCACTTTCCCATTTTAACAAAAATACATCCACAAAGGTAGGTGCACATGCTGCTCCCATGGCTACAGTAGAAAGTTGTTTGAAATATTCGCCATCAAAATATAAATACTTATTGGATAAAATGGTCTCCATAATGTCCATAACAAGCCTGTATTCACTACTAGAAAGTATTTTGGATTCCAGAATCCCATCACCAAACCAAGTTAATCCCACTCTATGGGGGATAATAGAAAAAAGTTTTTTTTACGTCCAGTATAACTAATAAATGCCCTTCGATACTTTCAATGTTCCTCAATTTGTCAAGAAAATCCCATGAGTCATGTTGGATGTGCAGGGCATTGTTAAAAAGAAATTTCAACTTTTTATTAACAAACTTAGCCCGAGATTCTGTAATAGAACCTTTGATTGCCACAACTGGATGAAGGGGTGGATCTGATAAGTCTGAATGAATCTTTGGAATACCGAAAATTTTTGGTATTGTTGGAGAAGAGACCCTTAAATAATTATATAGATCACTAGACACATTTAAATAAAAGTAATTCTTCCAGCCACATATTAATAGATGTGTATGCCGTGTTGATTTCATTAAGAGAAACTGATTGATAGGCGTCAGTGTCCATAAGAATGTTAGTCATTCTACTGGTGTAATCCATAAGTCCATAATTACCAGACCACCCCCTTTGTTTGGTTTCATGCACTGTATATTGTTATTATGCGTAATGCTGTCCAAAATACTCTCCTCTTCCTTGGTCAAGTTATAAAACCTACATTTTCTGTTGGCACCCAATAACTCTTGAATCTCCGTTTCACACACTTTTTCAAAACTATAAATAGCTAGGTGGAGTGGAGGGTTAAATAGGCTCTTACATTTCAACTCTAAAGAATCCTTTGGACTGTCGTCACCCATGATAATTTTCAAATTCTGACCATGGGTGAACATTCTAAGATATATCAGTGTATGTTCTATGCACATATGTTAAGATGTACAAGGCTAGATCCTATGGTTAAAAGTAGCCAAGGATGTGTTAAAAAGATAGTGAGGAAAACATGGTATTATTAGAGAGTATAGCTATAAATCTGTGTTAGTATATAAAAGAAAAAATGATAATGGGAGTAAGTAGAAGTAAGGTGGAAGGTGGCTTATATGTTTATGGGATTAGTCAGGTAGAGTTTAGAAGAAATTATAAATAGTGACATTATTCAGTTTTTTATAGTTTATTATAGTTTTTTTCAGTTGTACCATTTTAGTCCTGGAAAATATCTATTCATGAAACTTGAGAAATTGAGTCTCAGAAGTGATTCCCTTCTTGGTTAATAAGTTATTTCTTACTTTATCTAAAAAAACACAGTCTGTACAAGGAATGTTTATATAAGCAGAGATGATCTCCTGTGAGCAGTAGTGACAAGATTCGAGCTTAGCCGGATCATTCCCAGTCCTCTTGATTAGTTGACCTATTGTAGGTTACTAGGTATGCCTTGAAGACATTTAAGACATTGAAGACTGTTAAGTAGCTTGAGAGGAAGTGTGGACCTTGGCTGGAAAAGCTTATGCTGAACTGCAGTGTACCACTGCTCAATAATAGGAGTCCTAACAAGAAACTGCACTCCCTGGAAGCTCTCCTCACCCTGGAGAATGCTGATGCCTGTACGGTTACAAAGATGTGGTTCAAGGCCATGGAAAGCACCTCAGCAGAGCAAGGCTAAAATGCCTGTCACATATTCAAACCACCCTCTGAAAAGAAAAAAAAATGAAAGGAGGAGGTGTTTACATTTACATAACAAACAATCACACTTCTAGATTGTTCAGGCAGGATGACTTGCTTGAGCTACATGTTTAGCTGACCATAGGCAAAATCCTCCACCATATCATCGCTAGCTAAAGGTTCCTAACCATAAACCATGAAAACCACTCTGCATACCTGAATTTACTAGATTCACTTAGCATTCAGCCCAACACACTACTCATGGGTGATTTTAACTACCCTTCCATAAACTGGGAAACATACAACACCACTAACTTGCAGGCTCAAAGATTCCTGGATTTTGTCAATGCAAATTGTCTGGAACAGCTAGTCTGTACTCCCGGTAGGGCTCAGATATCCTTGACATAGTACTCACAAACATGGGTGAGCAATGCACCCCCCCCTAGCGTAATGCCCTCATTGGTAAGATCAGATCATAAATTGATATCCTTTGAAATAAATGTAATGGCAGAACCCCCATCAAACCCTAAAATCCTAAAGAATTTTTCCAAGGCAAATTAACTTCTATTAAATGTTAGCATAGGTAATTTTAAAGCTCCCTTTAACCCCAAAAACATGCAGGCCTATGCAGAAGTATACATGAAAGCCATATAATCCACTTAGACAACTACATAAAAATGGCAGTACCTGACTGAACTAAATCTAGATCTAGCCAGAAAAACAAGTCACACTGGTCAACCCCTGGCATAAATAGACTATACAACAGAAGGGAGAAGTTCCTGTCTAGAAGTAAGTGGGAGGATGCACAACAGAGAATAAATCCTTCATTAATCTCAACAGCATATCGGGGAACTAATCAAGTCTTCAAAAGCTAAATACGAGACAAAAAATAGTCTATCAAGCATAAGATAACTACAAAGCATTTTTTACTTATGTACAAAATCAGTTGGCTGTAGATGGCACTACCTATACTCAGCCAGAACAAATAGCAAACCTGCTGGCTAATAAATTCAGCTCATATTTCACCCACTCATCATCTCCAGTCACTCCCCATGAAATATCCCCTACCATTTCTTTGCCTGTTATCATAAAAGAGCAGGTCATCACTGTGCTCTCAAAGCTAGAAACATGGCATCAATGGGTCATGATGGAATCTCAGGGTGACTATTAAATAGCTTAAAACATGACCTAGCAGACCCACTCATTTCACTATTTAAACCACAGTCTCTACACAGGCTTTGTCCTAATAGAGATGGGGACAGCAGCTGCTACCATCCTTCTGCACAAGGGGGGACCATTAGTGGACCCAGGAAGCCACTAATCCATAAGTCTGACTAGCCTCATATACAAGGCTATGGAAAGTATAATCATGGACCTGATTAACAATGACATAGGAAATGTCCAGACTCTAGAGCCAACCCAGTTTGGCTTTATCAAGGGCAACTCCTGCCTGCTCAGTCTGGTAGACTTCTTTGAGAAGGTCACCAAGGCCATGGATGAAGGTAAGACAGTGCATACTGCCTACCTTGAACTGGACAAGGTGCTTGACACAATACCACACTCAAGTATTATAGGTAAACTCACAAAATTGGACATAAACCTCTACACCACCAGATGGAGAGCAAAATTGCTCATGGATAGGACACATGTTGTTAAAGTTGGGGAATCCACATCCAGCAAGAGGCCAGTCAACAGTGGAGTATCACAGGGCTCAGTGCTGGACCCCCTCCTGTTTGGGATATACTTCTCAGATGTTAAGGAAAATGTAGATGGCCTTTGGCTGACCAAGTTTGCTGATGACTGCAAGTTGGAGGCAATCACTGACTCCCCAAATGATGTTGATATCCTACAGAATGGTCTGATGCAGACTAATGGTTGGTGTCAGAGCCATGGCCTTAAAGTAAATTTGAGGAAGTGCATAATAATACCCTTTGGGAAATCAAACACCCCTGCATATTAAAACATTGATAGCACCCCCCCCAAGATTGGATCCAATGATAAGAGATCTGGGGACACAGACAGATAATAATCTGAATGTTTGCTACCATGTGTCCACGGTGGTGAGGAAATCCTTTGTGGCTCAACTTATAA
>NC_056737.1:1838704588-1838709588 GCF_019279795.1 Protopterus annectens | reverse complement strand
AACTCATCATCCTCTTTCCTTAATCATGTGGCACTGACCTGTAGAGAGAACACACCATCCCTCTGCCCTTTCAACATCTATTCTTTCTGATTAGCTTGTATCCTATGGTCATCATTCTTCAGTATATGTGGTCAGCTGCCCATGTTTCTGTGTTGCCAGCCACATTTGCATTGTCCTCCAAGAGCATTCTTTGCAAGATAACATCTTACTACCTAGGCCCTCACACTGCAAAGCATAATAATCTACCATCTTTCTTCACAGCCACATCTGTATGCATTCTTATTTTCTGTCTCTCATCAAATTATGGTCCATCTATTTTCTCCTGCACCCTCTCTGATCTGGTATAGCTCATAGGTTCATAGGTGTAGACTAGGCTAACAACCACTGGAGCCCTTATAAATCTAGCTGTGCAACCCAAATGTGACCCACAAATTTGATTATATAGGGAGTAATTTACTGACTGTTTCTGTCCATCAGAAACACAGGTGAAGGACCAGCGGTGAATTTTCAAATACCCATCCATTGGTCCAAGTTGCACTTAAACAGGGATAGGTAGGAACTCTGCTTCAAATAGATGGGGTGACTGCTCCAGAGAATGGGAATTCTCTAAGAAGCATATCTGTCTCTGTCTAACATGTCCTATTTATGTTGCAAGCAAAATTTAGGTCTTTTAATCTAGTAGCTCTGATGTTGTCTGTTTTGTGGATATGCAAAAGGTTCATCAAAACAGGATACAGGGATGCATTGTATGTCAAGCAAAGATCACCTCTCAGACGTCTGTATGATACCGAGTAAAGATAAAGGGCTTTAAGGTGATCAGCATTGGATGTTGTGCTTACTCCCTGTACTATTTTTGTAAGGAACCTTTGTGGACACTCCAGTTGCTGTACGTGTCTGGTCGGTACATACTGAAGGGGCATTATACTCTATGATGGGTCTGGTGAAGGCCGAGAACAATGTTCTGACCTGTCACCTCCTCATCCAATCTCTTTTAAATTATTCACTGATTTAATAAGAAAGACAACCCAGCTAGAAGTTCCCTGACAAAATGTATGTTGGTCTTTAAATCCAGTTAGATTAAAGGGTTAAACTCCACTACTCATGGATGTGTTTCATTCACATTATAACTCATCAGCATACCATAAACAGAAGCTGATATATGCTCTTAAAA
The DNA here is from genome assembly GCF_019279795.1 of Protopterus annectens. Classification (NCBI taxonomy): domain Eukaryota; kingdom Metazoa; phylum Chordata; order Ceratodontiformes; family Protopteridae; genus Protopterus; species Protopterus annectens. The sequence continues at coordinate 1,838,708,417 of NC_056737.1, read as the reverse complement.
TGGCTTATAAAAGCACCCTCACTGCTGTGGTAATAGAAACATCTGGTTTGTAAGCTACAAGTTTCAATGCTTAAACCATCTTACAGTATGTTAATGAGATGTAATAAAAACAAAACGTGCTCATATCTTATGAAGTCTGGGTTGATTGTATAAGTAAATACTTATGTTTCTTTGTGTATATTTGAACTATTATGGTGAAACTTATTTTAATCGTTCAAGGAAAATTCATATCCCTTCCATGAAGCCTTGATAGTGAATGTTTTGTAAATATTTGTCTTCTCACATCACCGGTTTAATGTCATTTCCACTTTGTGCTTTCTTAGCATTTTATCCTTCTTACTTAGTTTTAATCTACGCATTGAATAGCACCCTCCACTCCCATACGTCTCACCTTGTCCTTCGCTGACTCTTATTGCACTATCTAATTTTCTCATTGCATGCTTCGTTTGCCCTAGGAATAGGAAGCACTTAAGAAAAGTAACTGAAACTGCATTAATTTTGCATCACTGATGTGTAGGTCTCTCTTATGCTTCTCTGCACCTCTTCTACCATGTTTTCTAGAATAGCTTGTATGTGAACAATGAGACAGTCTGTCCTGTCCTACACAGGATCATGTTGTCCAGGACCTGCCCCATTCTGGCCTAAACTTAAGATAAATAAGTTTATACTTTTCTATACCTTATTGTGTTATCCCAGCCTTTGATGCCCCTCAGTACCAAATCCCTGATAAATAGGCATGCCTTTTAGCATCTCATCCTGAAACCCTTACCCTTTTTGTATTAACGCCCTTGATTTATCTTCTTGCTGCTGACTCTGTGTGAGTCAGTGCATCTCTCTCTCTCTCTCTATATATATATATATATATATATATATATATATATATGTATGTATAGTGCTGAGTGATGGTAAATTAGTAGTCTTAGCATTCTGACATATCTTTCCATTGAATTTGCAAAAGATTGACTTTCAGCTGCATTACCATTGGAGTACTTGTGCAAAAACAAAGTAACCTATATGCAGGCTTTGTTTCTTGTTTAGAATCCAGTTTTAAAGAAGTAATTCCCCAGGTATCTGTTCATATTAAGTTTTATTTCCTTTGCATGCAGGCAATATTGCCAACAAAGTTCAGATGCAGCTTAAATTATGTTTTCGACTCTGACAATTCTCTCCCCCAGCTGCTCATATGGCAAAAATGCCTGTATTCCCAAGATGGAATATGCCATACCACTGATCACCCTTCACTCATCACATAATCAAAAAATCCAACTAGATGAAAATAAAATATTTAGATATGCCCTCTTTGCAAGTCTGAACTATCACCAAGCACACTGGCATCCTATGACAAAATTAGCTACTTATTTCCTAAGTCCTCTTATATTTAAAGTACTATAGGCTATTGTCTAAGAGTGTTTTAGATGTGAAGAGAGTGTCTAACAGAGTGATGTTTATGAAGCTCGAAATTGATGGTGTAATGATGAATGTTGTTAGTGCATATGCTCCACAAGTTGGGTGTGCGATGGATGAGAAAGAGAAATTTTGGAATGAGTTGGATGAAGCTGTGGTGAGTGTACCCAAGGGTGAGAGACTAGTGATTGGAGCGGACTTTAATGGGCATGTTGGTGAAGTGAACAGAGGGGATGAGGAAGTGATGGGTAGGTATGGTGTTAAGGAGAGGAATGCAGAAGGTCAGATGATTGTGGATTTTGCGAAAAGGATGGACATGGCTGTGGTGAATACGTATTTTAAGAAGAGGGAGGAGCATAGGGTGACGTACAAGAGTGGAGGGAGATGCTCACAGGTGGATTATATCCTATGTAGGAGGGCCAGTCTGAAGGAGATTGGAGACTGTAAAGTGGTGGCAGGTGAAAGTGTAGTTAAGCAGCATAGAATGGTGGTATGTAGAATGACGTTGGTGATCAAGAGGAGAGGGAGGAGGAGAGTGAAAGCTGTGCCAAGGATTAAATGGTAGAAGTTAAAAAAGGGTGATTGTGAAGTGGGGTTTAGGGAAGAGTTAAGACAGGCATTGGGAGGCAGTGGAGAGTTACCGAATAGCTGGGTAACTACAGCAGAACTAGTAAGGGTGACTGCTAGAAAGGTGCTTGGTGTGACATCTGGACAGAGGAAGGAGGACAAGGAGACCTGGTGGTGGAATGAGGAAGTACAGGAGAGTATACAGAGGAAGAGGCTGGCAAAGAAGAAGTGGGATTGTCAAAGAGATGAAGAAAGTAGACATGAGTATAAGGAGATGAGGCGCATGGCAAAGAGAGAGGTGGCGAAAGCTAAGTATAAGGCATATGGAGAGTTGTACGAGAGATTGGACACTAAAGAGGGAGAAAAGGACGTGTACCGATTAGCTAGACAGAGGGACAGAGCTGGGAAAGATGTGCAGCAATTAAGGGTGATAAAGGATAGTGAGGGAAAGGTACTCACAAGAGAGGAGAGTGTGTTGAGTAGATGGAAAGAGTATTTTGAGAGGCTGATGAATGAAGAGAATGAGAGAGAGAGAAGGTTGGATGATGTGGGGATAGTGAATCAGGAAGTGAAACAGATTAGCAAGGAGGAAGTAAGGGCAGTTATGAAGAGGATGAAGAATGGAAAGGCTGTTGGCCCAGATGACATACCAATGGAAGCATGGAGGTGCTTAGGAGAAATGGCAGTGGAATTTCTAACTAGATTGTTTAATGAAATTTTGGAAAGTCAGAGGATGCCTAAGGAGTGGAGAAAAAGTGTTTTGGTACCTATCTTTAAGAATAAGGGTGATGTGCAGAGCTGCAGTAACTACAGAGGGATAAACCTGATTAGTCACAGCTTGAAGTTATGGGAAAAAGTAGTGGAAGCAAGGTTAAGAAGGGAGGTGTTGATTAGTGATCAGCAGTATGGTTTCATGCCAGGAAAGAGCACTACAGATGCAATGTTTGCTCTGAGAGTGTTGTTGGAGAAATACAGAGAAGGTCAGAAGGAGTTGCATTGTGTCTTTGTAGACTTGGAGAAAGCATATGACAGGGTGCCTAGAGAAGAGTTGTGGTATTGTATGAGAAAGTCGGGAGTGGCAGAGAAGTACGTAAGAGTGGTACAGGATATGTACGAGGGTAGTGTGACAGTGGTGAGGACTGCAGTGGGAGTGACAGATCCGTTTAAGGTGGAGGTGGGATTACATCAAGGATCAACTCTGAGTCCTTTTTTATTTGCAGTGGTGATGGACAGGTTGACAGATGAGATCAGACAGGAGGCCCCGTGGACTATGATGTTTGTAGATGACATTGTGATCTGTAGTGAGAGTAGGAATCAGATTGAGGAGACTCTGGAGAGATTTAGATATGCTCTAGAGAGCAGAGGAATGAAGGTCATCAGGGCTAAGACAGAATACATGTGTGTAAATGAGAGGGAGGGTAGAGGAATGGTGAGGATGCAGGGAATAGAGTTGGTAAAGGTGGACGAGTTTAAGTACTTGGGATCAACAGTTCAGAGTAATGGTGAATGTGGAAGAGAGGTGAAGAAGAGAGTACAGGCAGGGTGGAATGGGTGGAGAAGAGTGTCAGGAGTGATTTGTGACAGACGGGTACCAGTAAGAGTGAAAGGGAAGGTCTACAAGAGGGTAGTGAGACCAGCTATGTTATATGGGTTGGAGACAGTGGCATTGACAAAAAGGCAGGAGTCAGAGCTGGATGTGGCAGAGTTAAAGATGTTAAGATTTGCAATCGGTGTGACTAGGATGGATAGGATTAGGAATCAGTATATTAGAGGGTCAGCTCATGTTGGACAGTTTGGAGACAAAGCAAGAGAGACGAGATTGTGTTGGTTTGGACATGTGCTGAGGAGGGATGATGGG